>NW_012267270.1:3856470-3866984 GCF_000151885.1 Dipodomys ordii | reverse complement strand
GTGTGTGTGTGTGTGTGTGTGTGTGTGTGTGTGTGTCTCATTTACAGCTGCTTTCTGTGATCAAGGCTGTGGGGATACAGTACAGCACAGCCCGTGTGTGTGTGTGTGTGTGTATGTGTGTGTGTGTGTGTATGTGTGTGTGTGTGTCATTTACAGCTGCTTTCTGTGATCAAGGCTGTGGGATACAGTGCAATACAGCCCCAGTGTGTGTGTATGTGTGTGATTTACAGCTGCTTTCTGTGATCAAGGCTGTGGGGATATAGTGCAATACTACTATTACTACAAAGAATTAAAAAAAATCACTATATCTAGCCAAAAGAGGAGCAGTATAGAAATAAATCAGAGACTAAGTCAGTGTCAGGACCCAGCTGGCAATTTGAAATCTTCTGACACAGAGTCAGTGGTACACATTGACCATCTGTACTCTGAAAATCCAAAATCTAAATATTCCAAAATCTCTATGCGTATTGAAAGCTCAGGGCTATAATTCTAGGTACTCAAGTGGCTAAGATCTGAAAATTTCAGTTCAAAGCCAGCCTGGGCAGGTTAAAAAACAAAACAAAACAAAAACTAGGTGCTAGTGGGTCATGCTTGTAATCCTAGCTACTCAGGAGGCTGAGATCTGAAGATCACGGTTCAAAGCCAGTCTGGGCAGGAAAGTTCATGAAACTTTTTTTTTTGGGGGTGGGGGTCCGGTCGTGGGTCTGAACTCTGGGCCTGGGTTCTGTCCCTCAGCTCTTCAGCTCAAGGCTAGCACTCTACCACTTGAGCCACAGCACCACTTCAGCTTTTTTTTTCTTTGCTTATGTGCTACTGAGGAATTGAACCCAGGGCCTCAGGCATGCAAGGCAAGGGCTTTACCACTGAGCCACCTTCCCAGCCCCTCATAAAACTCTTATCTCCAATAAACAACTAGAAAACCAGCAGTGGCACTGTAGCTCAAGTGGTAGAGCTCTCGCCTTGAGATGAAGAGCTGAGGGACAGCACTCAGGCCCAGAATTCAAGCCCTATGACCGACCAAAAAAAATAAAAAAAGCCAAAAGTGGAGCTATGGCTCAAGGGGTTGAATGCCACCCTTGAGCGGCAAAGCTAAGGGATAACACCTAGACCCTGAGTTCAAGCCCCAGTTTCAGCCCCCAAACCAAATATTCCAGAGTCTGAAATTTAAGTTTATTTAAGAGTTTGTATTTTCAAATTAAGGAGATTATTTGGTAAGGTTTTGCAAATATTCACATAATCCCCCTCCTACCCCCACCCTCTCACCCCTGCCAAAATGCTGATATCCAACACTGTGTATTTCACATAAAGGTTATTCTACCTGAATGTGTGTCTTGATTCATGGAATGGACTTTTGGAATTTTTTTTTTTTTTGCGGGGGGGTTGGTGTAGGGATTGAACTCAGGGCCTTGGTGCTGTCCCTGAGCCTCTGAGCTCAAGGCTAGTGTTCTCCCACACTGCCATTTCCGGTTTTGGAGTGGTTAATTGGAGATAAGAGTTTCACAGGGACTTTTCTGCCCGGGCTGGCTTTGAACCATCATCCTCAGATAACCTCCTAAGTAGCTAGTATTACACGCGTGAGCCACCAGCACCTGTTTTCTTTTTGGATTTTTTGACAGTTCTGTTCCACGTCTATTAGCTAAGACTTCTTTTTCCTAGCCAGGGGCGGGTGTGCATGCCTGTAATCTTAGCACTTGGGAGACTGAGGCAGGAGGATGGTGATTTTTTGGGGGGTGGGATTGGTGGTGGGGCTGAGATAAGATTCTCATGGACTTTTGTGCCCGGGTTGACTTTGAACCTCGATCCTCAGATCTCAGCCTCCTGAGTAGCTAGGATTCTAGGGGTGAGCCACTGGCACCCAGCTAAGGATGGTTATTTTTGAGGCAAGTCTGGGCTGTGACTTTGTCACAAAACAGAACAAAACAAACATAAAAGTTCTTTCTCCCTACCCTTGGAAGTTGGAAAGAAGTTTCTGTCTGATCTATTGCATAAAGCCACGCTATGTTCAGTGCATTATTGATCAAATGTTACAGTGTAAAACAAGCAACATGTATTGTCTCATAGGTAGGGCCCTGGGTGCCTCTGGCTCAGTGTCTCAGGGTTGCCGTCATTTTAGGGCTGCACACAGAGAGGATCTGCTTCCAGCTCGCTCATGTTGCTCTTGGCAGGCCTCAGGTCCTCCCTGGCTTTTGGCCAGAAATTGACATTTTTGTCACGTGGACAGCTCCTATCAAGGCAACTGGCTTTCAAGAGCGGGTGAGTGAGAGAGCAATAGGACACGGTGTCTAAGACTGAAGCATACTTTTGTTGCACCCTGATCTAGGAGATAACAGTCGAGCCTATCCCCAAGAGGGTAAATCACAAGAAGAGCCATTCACAGGTTCTTTGCCTTAGCCCTAACAGATGAGGGGGAGGAGCTGGGCAGGTGGAGAGGGTAAGGGTACTGGGTGTCTTGGGTCACCTGTATTTTTGCCCTGAGGCCTACTTGAGGCAGGAAATTAGAAAAGACAAGAGCCAGGGCACTGGTGGGTTGTACCTATAATCCTGGTTACTCAGGAGGTGGAGATCTCAGGATTGTAATTGGAAGCCAGCCTGGGCAGGAAAATCCATGAGAGAGAGAGACAGAGAGAGAGAGAGAGAGTGAGAGTCAGGAAAATCCATGAGGGGTGTGTGTGTGTAGAATCCATGAGGGGTGTGTGTGTGGCAGGACAATCCATGAGAGGGGTGTGTGTGTGTGTGTGTGTGTGTGTGTGTATAAAATCCATGAGGGGTGTGTGTGTGGCAGGAAAATGCATGAGGGGTGTGTGTGTGTGTAAAATCCATGAGGGGTGTGTGTGTGGCAGGAAAATGCATGAGGGGTGTGTGTGTGTGTGTGTGTGTGTGTGTGTGAGATTCCTGGGTCTTGAACTCAGGGCCCGGGCACTATCTCTGAGCTTCTTTTGCTCTGTCTCTGATCTTTTGCTCAAGACTAGCACTCTACCACTTGACCCACAGCACCACTTTCAGCTTTTTCTGTGTATGTGGTACTGAGGAATCGAACCCAGGGCTTTATGTCGGCTAGGCAAGCACTCTACCACTAAGCCATCCTCCCAGCCTCCATGAGATTTTTTTTTTTGGGTCTGGTTGTGGGGCCTGAACTCTGGGCCTGGGCTCTGTCCCTCAGCTCTTCAGCTCAAGGCTAGCGCTCCACCACTTGAGCCATAGCGCCACTTCCGGCTTTTTTCTTTTTGCTTATGTGGTGCTGAGGAATCAAACCCAGGGCCTCAGGCATGCAAGGCAAGCGCTCTACCACTGAGCCACCTTCCCCGCCCCTCCATGAGATTTTTATTTCCAATCAGTCACCAAAAAGCCAGAAGTAGAGCTGTGGTGCAAGTGGTAGGATACCAGTCTTCAGTGAAAAAGCTAAGGGAGAGTGTCCAGATCCTGAGTTCAGGCCCCAGTACCCAGTACTGGCACAAAATAACAGAAAAGCAAGTGAAACAGACTCAGCAACAGAGCACACAGTTAGCATGCATGAAGCTGTCAGGTTCAATCTTGAGTGGCAAAGGAAATATAATGGCCCAGAGTTGACAGCTGTATTGCATCCAAGCCTTTCATATAGGAGGAAGAAATAAACAAGAATGGAGTAGTCAATGCTGCCGAGCCCCAGAACCACTCCTCAGGGCTGTCACCTCCCTGGCTTTGATCTCATTATAGTCTCTAACACCTGGCAAAAATAACAAAAAGTGCCAGGTGGCTGGAGACATGGCTCGAGTGGCAGAGCACCTTATAAGCAAGCATGAGGCTCTAAGTTCAAACTTCAGTTAATACCAGAAAAATAATTAAATGTGCCAGGTGCCAGTGGCAGATATTTATCTGGGCAACAAGGTAAAACTCGTCACACTCAGCCTCATCACACACTGTAAGCTTTGTTGTTGAGCAAGCAAGGCCATGTGAACCAGCTCACACAAGTTTTCTGCTGCTGGCCCATGTGTCAGATTGGGACAATTTATTTAAACAGGTAGAGGTGTGTGTGTGTGTGTGTGTGCTGGGGCTTGACCTCAGGGACTTGGTACGTTTGCTTGGCTTTTTTGCTCAAGGTTGGTGCTCTATTACTTGAGCTATGCTTCCTCTTCTGGCTTGTTGCAGGTTCATTGGACATAAGAGTCTCATACATTTTTTTTCCAGGCTGACATTAAACTGTAATACTCAAATCTCAGCCTTCTTTTTTTTTGGGGGGGGGGTCTGGTTGTGGGGCCTGAACTCTGGGCCTGGGCGCTGTCCCTCAGCTCTTCAGCTCAAGGCTAGCGCTCTACCACTTGAGCCACAGCACCACTTCCAGCCTTTGTCTTTTTGCTTATGTGGTGCTGAGGAATCGAACCCAGGGCCTCAGGCATGCAAGGCAAGAGCTCTACCACTGAGTCATCTGCCTGGTCCCACTTCTGACTCCAGTTAGCAAGTTCCTGCTTCTTTTCCATGCCTGGCTTTCCAGCTTTCTGTTGGGTCTGGGAGCCCTTGGAAGTCATCCAATCCCCACTAGGTGTAAGTTGGCCACATTGGGCTACTCTGAGCCAGCACGGTTCCTGACACCCAGCCCTAAGAAACACAGGGAAGACCCCAAGGGGCAAAGGCCCACCTTGCTGGCCTTCTCCCTTGGAGGCAATCTAAAAGTCACAACATATCTACTGAGCACCTCCTGCCAGATACTCTGCCAGGCTTTGTGGGAGTACATATAGTCCCACCTTCAAGGGCATCAGATATGGAACAAATGTGACCAGCCACCCTTTGAGCTGGTGAGTTTTCCGATGAGAGGACTGGTGAGCCACAAAACCCTACACTTGACCAAGTACTGGTAACTCATGCCTATAATCCTAGCTACTCAGAAGGCTGAGATTTGAGGGCTGGGATTAATGTCTAGTTTTCTTTCTTGAGTCCTGCGCTGTCCATGATCCTCCTTGACTGTTCCCATGGGAGGAAATGGGTAGTTTTTTGTTTATGTTTTTAAGAGAAATGGAAAGAGGAATCAGATAGCAGCTAGATCCCCACGTGAGCCTTCTTCCCCATGGGATCTCATTTTAGCACCGTGGGGACCTGGGCAATGTCCACGCTGATGCTGGTGGCCGAGCCATCTTCCGGCTAGAGGATGAGCAGCTGAAGGTGAGGTGGAAAGATGGTGGGGAACCCTTCCTAACAGGACAGGGAGGCTGAGGTGTTGTCCTCCTTCAAAGGTGTGGGACGTGATTGGCCGTAGCCTTGTTATCGATGAGGGAGAAGATGACCTGGGCCGAGGTGGCCATCCCTTATCTAAGGTCACAGGGAACTCTGGGGAGAGGTGAGTAGTGCCATTTCCACAAGGAGGCGGAGGTCTGCCAGTGGTGCCCATGGAGCCCAGCATGTTCCTGCTTCCCATACCTCCTTCCGCAGGCTGGCTTGTGGCATCATCGCACGCTCTGCTGGCCTGTTCCAGAACCCCAAGCAAATCTGCTCCTGTGATGGCCTCACTATCTGGGAGGAGCGAGGCCGGCCCATTGCTGGCGAGGGCCGGAAGGACTCAGCCCAGCCTGCTGCCCACCTCTGAGTAGGGCTTGGAGTTCTATTGTGTCCTCCCTACCAAGCATCTTCCACCTGCAGAGGTAGCAAAGGGGCCATGCTAGTACAGGCCTAGGAGCAATAGGTATTGGGTATGTAGGGGTTACTTGGATGCATCTTTAGCAAATTAAACTTTTATTTTCACATGGAACTTTGTTTTGCCTGTGTCTGTTCTTCGATGGGATCAGTGAATGTAGCCTCTTTGCATCTGTCTTCCATATCCATGGCCACCCCTTCCTTCACTGAGATTCAAGTCCACATGTCCTGAGATATCGTCATCTTTTTTGTGTGGCTCCCCTCTTCCCTCAAGATGGCTAATTGTAGCCAAATAGACACTTGACCCATGCTGGACAGTTCCCTTAAGAAATGCTGATGGAAGCCGGGCGCTGGTGGCTCACGCCTGTAATCCTAGCTACTCAGGAGGCTGAGATCTGAGGATCGCGGTTCAAAGCCAGCCCGGGCAGGAGAGACCGTGAGACTCCTATCTCCAATAAACCACCAGAAAACCGGAAGTGGCGCTGTAGCTCAAGTGGTAGAGCGCTCGCCTTGAGCTGAAGAGCTGAGGGACAGCACTCAGGCCCAGAGTTCAAGGCCCACAACCACCACCACCAACAACAAAAAAGAAAGAAATGCTGATGGAGCCAGGTGCCAGTAGCTCACGCCTGTAATCCTAGCTACTCAGGAGGCTGAGATCTGAGGATCCTGGTTCAAGGCCAGCCCTGCAAGGAAAGACTATGAGACTCTTATCTCCAATTAACCACCAGAAAACCTGATGTGGCGCTGAGGCTCAAGAGGTAGAGCATTTGCCTTGAGCTGAGGAGCTCAGGGACAGGGCCCAGGCCCAGAGTGCAAGCCCCACAACAGACAAAAAAAAAACCAAAAATGCTGATGGCTCATTCCTGTAATCCTAGCTACTCAGGAAGCCAAGATACAAGGATCACCGTTTCAAGACAGCCCCAGCAGGATTCCCGCACCCCTCCCTCCCCTGTCGGGCTTGAACTCTGGGCCTGGGGGCTCTTCCTCAGCAATACAGTTCGAGGCTAGTAGTGCTCTACCACTTGAGCAGCACCACTTCCGGTTTTCTGAGTGGTTTACTGGAGATAAGAGTCTCATTGACTTTTCTGCTTGGGCTGGCTTTGAACCACTGATCCTCGGATCTCAGCCTCCTGAGTAGCTAAGCTGGGATTACAGGTGTGAGCCACCACGTCTGGCTGGGTGCAGGATTTTGTAAGAGGTAAAAACACTTGCCTACTATGCAAAAGGCCCTGAATTCCATCCTTCCAAGAAAAAAGGAAGGAAGGAACTAGGGAAGGAGGAGGAGGAAAGGAAGGAAATTCTAGGTATCCTTGTGTGTGTGTGCAATTCAGTGTTTGAGAGACTTAGGAGGATGGTGAGTTTGAGGACAGTGTAGGCTACTTAGTGAAATCTTTTTTTTTTTTTTTTGGGTCTGGTCCTGGTGCTGTCCCTCAGCTCTTCAGCTCAAGACTAGCGCTCTTCCACTTGAGCCACAGCGCCACTTCCAGCTTTTTTCTTTTTTCTTTTTTTTTTTTTTTTGGGTCCGGTTGTGGGGCCTGAACTCTGGGCCTGGGCGCTGTCCCTCAGCTCTTCAGCTCAAGGCTAGCGCTCTATCACTTGAGCCACAGTTATGTGGTGCTGAGGAATCGAACCCAGGGCCTCAGGCATGCACGGCAAGCGCTCTACCGCTGAGCCAACTTCCCAGCCCTACATAGTGAAATCTTATCTCAACAGTTAATCTGACTTGAGTAAATTTTTTTTTAATGTTTATGTGCCAGTACTGGGGCTTGAACTTGGGGCCTGAGCTCTGCCCCTGAGCTTCTTTGTGTTCAAGGCTAGGGCTCTACCACTTGAGCCACAGAACCACTTCCAACTTTTTCTGAGTAGTTTTTTTTTTTTTTTGGTTGGTAGTGGGGCCTGAACTCTGGGCCTGGGCACTGTCCCTTCAGCTCTTCAGCTCAAGGCTAGCACCACTTCTGCCTTTTTCTGCTTATGTGGTGCTGAGGAATCAAACCCAGTGCCTCATGCATGCAAGGCAAGCACTCTACCACTGAGCCACTTTTCCAGCCCATCTGAGTAGTTATTTGAAGTTGAGTCTCAAAGACTTAACCTGCCTGGCCTGGCTTTGAACCGTGATCCTCATATCTCAGCCTCCGGAGTAGATATGATTATAGGAATGAGCCTGGCTTGAGTTGATTTCTTTCACTCACAAGTGAAAAGCTTTTAATTAACCTAAGTAGCTCTTCATAAGTATTTGGCACAGAGCCTGACACACATAGATTAAGGAAGCAGTGGCAGTGATTCTAAGGCCATATGGGCCCTAGAGGCAAGCCTGAAAAAGATCCTCATACCTATGACTGCTAGACCTGGCTAGTGAGCTTTGTATTCTTGGCACCTTACTTCGGTTTTCTGAACTCTCTGCACTGGGCCACATGAGGCTTATTATTCTTTTTTTTTTTTTTTTTTGTCGGTAGTGGGGCTTGAACTCTGGGCCTTGGTCCCTCAGCTCTTCAGCTCAAGGCGAGCGCTCTACCACTTGAGCTACAGCGCCACTTCCGGTTTTCTGGTGGTTTATTGGAGATAGGAGTCTCACGGTCTCTCCTGCCCGGGCTGGCTTTGAACCGCGATCCTCAGATCTCAGCCTCCTGAGTAGCTAGGATTACAGGCGTGAGCCACCAGCGCTCGGCTGAGGCTTATTATTCTTAACAAAACTACTTTTAGGACAAGGTAAACTGTTAGATTACAGATGACCTCTGTGCCAGCTGCTTCAAATTGAACCAGGCAGTGGGTTTTCGTTTGGCCCTGGCTCTAAGGCCCCTGACTCTGTTCTCATTACCCAAGCCCTGCTGGCGCTCTAATCTTGCTGGCGCTGCCTCCAGTGCCTGTCCTTGGACCCTGTTCTGCTGGTTGATTTCCCCAGCTCCCCCATAGTCTCTGGGAACCAATGGTTTTAAACCCAGGATACCTTTCTCCAGTTTTAGGTATTGCAGAAACTGCTGGATTCTGGCCATAGCCAATTCCTGCTTTCCCTCTTCCTCTGTTCTGGAGCTATAAGTTGGTTTAACCCTCTAGGGCCAAGTTGGTCACCATTCCTACCACTCTAGTAAGACATCAGCATTCCCAGTTCTAGCTGTGTATTTTCCTTTTTTCTAGCCATCAAACATTATTCAAATACCTTTTTTGGGGGGCAGGGGGACGGACAGGAGGCAGTACTAGAATTTGAATTCAGGGCCTCACACTTACTAGGCAGGCACTCTACCATTTGAGCTATATGCTTCCAGCCTCTTTCTGTGCTATTTTTGATACAGGGGCTCTGTAGGTATGCAACTAACTAGACTTTGAAACTCTTTATTTGTGCTTCCTTTTGTTGCTGGGTGACAAGTGTACCCATGGCACCCAGGCAATTAGATAACAAACATCCCAACTCCACCCCAGCCCCTAGACTAAAAACTGCAACCCTCAGATCTGTATGTTCCAAGTAGCTAGGATTACAGGCTTAGCCACCATATTGTTTCATACTGGGGTTTGAACTCTGGGCCTCATCTAGCTTTTTGTTCAAGGCTAGCACTCTACTACTTGAGCCACCGCGCCACTTCGGGCTTTTTCTGTGTATGTGGTACTGAGGAATTGAACCCAGAGTTTCATGCATGTGAGGCAAGCCACACTCTCAGCCCATGAATAGTTTTCTTTAAGTTGATGCACTTTTAAACTCATTTAAAGTGGAAAGTTTAGTATTAGCTAATACTACTAATTATGTTCTAGATTGTATTCTAAACACTTCAAATTCATATGCTTATATTTCCATGTTACAGATGAGGGAAACAGAAGCGCAGAGTGGTTATGTAACTTGCTCAAGGCTATGCAGTAAGGAATATGACAGAGTCTAGATTCAGGCCCAGGAAGTATGGTCCTAAGTCTATGTCTCTAATCATTTATATTGGTTCTTACTGTAAAGTGTTGAAAGTAAATATTTTTGTCATCCATACTTTGTAAGAAAAAGAATCTATATATCTATTAAGAAAAAATCATTCATGCTGGGCTGGGAATGTGGCTTAGTGGTAGAGTGCTTGCATGAAGTCCTGGGTTCGATCCCTCAGCTTTTGTGTTCAAGGTTAGCACTCTACCACTTGAGCCACAGCTTCACTTATGGCTTTTGGTTAATTGAAGATGAGTCCATGGACTTTCCTGCCTGGCTTTGAACTGTGGACCTCAGATCTCAGCCTCCTGAGTAGCTAGGGTTATGTTCAGCACAATGGTGAAGGCTTCCAGTGAAAAGCTGGAAGTACAGCTGTGACTGAAGTGATAGCCAGCCTGGAGCGGGAAAGGGAATTGAAGAATGTGAAGTCCTGATTTCAAAGTCCCAGTACTAGCTTGTGCATGTGCCTGTGCATGTGTGTGCACGTGTGCACGTGTGCACGCATACATACACACATACACACTGTAATGGGTCTGGAGGTGATTAGAAAACAAATACATTTCTTCTAGGGAAGCAGTGAGGAAAAAAGGGTTGAGAACCCTCAACAACTATATTGTGTGCTGTGAGCATACTTTTTTCATGACTTCAATGTGTAAGTTATATATTAATGATTTTTTAACTATTCCTGAAGAAGTTGCTTTGATTCCTTTTGGGAAAGTGGTACAGTATAAGTAAGTGTACCTTGAATCTTTATGCAAAAGTACCAAATAGGGTTTTCAGAGAGACAAACAGCATAGTTTTAATTCTTTAGCCTAAGTCTGTGAGACTCTTAGCCTCAATTAGCTACCTCCCAAACAACAACATAACCCTCCAAAAAAACTACTCTGAACTTTTTTGCTTAAGGACAGTGCTCAAGCCCTCAGTTTATTTTTTTATTTTTTATTTTTATTTTTTGGGTCCGGTTGTGGGGCCTGAACTCTGGGCCTGGGTGCTGTCCCTCAGCTCTTCAGCTCAAGGC
>NW_012267270.1:3850433-3856420 GCF_000151885.1 Dipodomys ordii | reverse complement strand
CCTGGGTGCTGTCCCTCAGCTCTTCAGCTCAAGGCTAGCACTCTACCACTTGAGCCACAGCACCACTTCCAGCTTTTTCTTTTTGCTTATGTGGTGCTGAGGAATCGAACCCAGGGCCTTGAGCATGCAAGGCAAGCGCTCTACCACTGAGCCACCTTCCCAGCCCCTCAAGCCCTCAGTTTAAACTCCAGAACAACCGCAAAAAATTATATGATTAGCAGGGTGCTGGTGGTGGCTCAAGCCTATAATCCTAGCTATTCAGGAGGCTGAGATCTGAGGATTGCAGTTCAAAGCCAGCCCGGGCAGGAAAGTTTGTGAGACTCTTACCTCCAATAAACCACTAAAAAACCGGAAGTGGCCCTGTGGCTCAAGTAGTAGAGCACCCGCCTTGAGCAGAAGAGCACAGGGACAGGGCCCAGGCCCAGAGTTCAAGCCCCATGACTGACCAAAAAACAAACAAAAAAAATATATGATTAACTCAGACCTCTCCCCTAAATCAGACACATATCCAATTCCTCACTGATAATCTCCACTCAGATGACTTAGAGGTATTTCAAATTTTTAGTGTCTTCAGGTGTATAACAACATATCACAGACATAATTTATGAAAAACACAATTTCCCACAATCATGGAGGCTGGAATTCCAAGTGCTGGCATATTTGTTGTCTGCTGATGGCCAGTTTTTTTTTTGTAAGTTGTAGGGCTTGAACTCAGGACCTGGGTGTTGTCCCTGAGCCTTTTCTTCTCAAGGCTAGGATTCTAGCCCTTGGGCCATAGCTACATTCCGGCTTTTTGATGGTTAACTGGAAGTAAGAGTCTCATGGACCTTCCTTCCTGGGCTAAATGTGGATCTTCAGTTATCAGCTTCTTGAGTGGCTAAGATTACAGGCGTGAGCCACCCACACCAGGCTCTATGTGTGTGTGGGGTGTGTGTGTTGGTCGTGGGGCCTGAACTCTGGGCCTGGGCGCTGTCCCTGCGCTCTGCAGCTCAAGGCAAATGCTCTACCACTTCAGCCACAGCGCCGCTTCCGGCTTCCTGGTGGTTTATTGGAGATAAGAGTCTCACGGACTTTCCTGCCCGGGCTGGCTTTGAACCGCCATCCTCAGATCTCATCCTCCCGAGTAGCTAGGATGACAGGCATGCTTTTATTTTTGTTCTTTTTTAAAGCCTCAACTTTCGGCCTCACGGATCATCGTTGTGGTTTTTTTGTTATCAACTCTCTCTTGTGGAAACTTGAGACAGTAGAGTCATCTCCTTATTTCTTGACTGGAAATTCCATCAGGCAGAAATGCTCTCCCGTTTTTCACTCGTTTGCAGGGTCTGCCAGGGCCTCAGTGATCCCAGGGAATAAATTCGTAGCAAGGGAAATGTTTCCCAATTGCAGACTGAGAGCGTTTGTGCAGGTTTCTCCAGCGAGGCCCTGCAGACATTCGCGCTGCTAAACCAGGCTGGTTTAACCCAGGTTGCCAGGAGGGGAGGAGTCCCGACTTCCGGGTGAACAAAGTTTTCCTTGGGGGCCGGCTATTCTCCGCCCCACCCCGGCCAGAGGCCGCTCCGCAGACTAGGCCTCGGTCGCCGGCGCCGCCCGCGCGCGCTCCTCCACGCCAACCACCCTCCTCCCCCGGCAGCGGCGGTTGGTCGCGCGCGCTCGTCTCTCTCCCACCCTCTCCGCTAACGAGCGGGCTCCAGGTCCTCTGGGATTGGCTGTTTCTGAGTGTGTCTTCTCTAAGCATCTCTGATTGGTTTGCTTGCGCGCGCGGGAGCCAAGCTCCGATTGGCTATATCAGAGCGCCTGCGCGGCGGGGTTCTCGGTCGCCAGCCATTCCTGGGGAGGACTGCCGGTCGGTAGGTCGTTTCGTTTGTCGCTGGAGGAGAGGTCCCGGCCCTCCGGGAAGGCGGCTGCGGCGGCAAAATGAAGATATTCGTAGGTAACGTAGATGGAGCGGATACAACGCCCGAGGAGCTGGCTGCCCTCTTCGCGCCCTACGGCACGGTTATGAGCTGCGCCGTCATGAAACAGTTCGCCTTCGTGCACATGCGCGAGAACGCAGGCGCGCTGCGCGCCATCGAGGCCTTGCATGGCCACGAGCTGCGGCCGGGGCGCGCACTCGTGGTGGAGATGTCGCGCCCAAGGCCCTTGAACACTTGGAAGATTTTCGTGGGCAATGTGTCGGCTGCATGTACAAGCCAAGAATTGCGCAGTCTTTTCGAGCGCCGTGGACGCGTCATCGAGTGTGACGTGGTGAAAGGTAACGCGGAGGCGCGCTCTGGGGCGGGGGCGCGCTTGGGGAGGGGCACTCAGCCTGCTAGCCACGCCCCTTAACCGGGGTCGGTCACTGCGCGGTTGGGAAGGGTGGGGAAGTGCGCGGGAGCGGTGCCAGAGGTGCTGGGGGGCGCGTTGGGGAGAGCCACCCTCTTCCCCTGCGGTCCAGGCACCATTCAAGTGGGAGAAGGCGGATCTGGGTGGGTGCGGCGGCCACTTGAGAGCTGAGCCACGGGGCCGGGGACGCGCCAGAGACTTGAGTGTACCGGGGGCGTGCCTTCTTCTGATTTCCTGGGCCTGGTACCGAACGGAAATTGGGAAGTGACGGGCACGAGCCGGATCATGGAGCGGGGAAGATTTCTCCACTTCTCCACTTCCTCTCCAGACGTCGGTCAGAGCAAGGGAAGAGGGAAAAGGTGTGGGCAGACGCCCCAAAGCCTCCCTCGCGTTCCCTCCCGATGAATACTCCCAAGCGGAAGGTAACGGGGCCCTTGGACGTTTCTTGGGCTGGGATCTTTTACTACTGTCTGGCATAGGTTTGCTCACGGGCGCAGGAGGGGCCCCTTCCAAACTCCTTTGGTATTCAATATTTGATGGGTTTAGACGTGGCAGCTCTGTGTTTTCCAACCCTCTTAAGTCTGGGATTTTTTTTCCCCCTTTGGGCTTGATTTTTCCTCCCCATTAATTGGAAACCTGAGTCTTTGTGTGTGTGTGTGTGTGTGTGTGTATTGTTGGAGGCTTGTTTTATGAAGGCCCCCACTGTGGGTAGTATTTATTTGCCAAGCTGGTGTCCCAGGGCAGTGTCAGTCTTTTCTAAGCTTGGTGACTTTGCAGAGCACAACTCTGGGCTTAGGGGGACCTTGGAAGAAATCTAAGAGAGGTTTTATTTAAACTTTGTAGGTTTATTTTTTGTTGTTGTTGTTGTTTTCCTTTTAAACTTTGGGGGCTTCTAGATTAGGAGTCTAAACACCATTTGCTCAGAATTCATCATTAGTCAAATTCTCAAGGCAGATTGCCTTATCTTTGAGAAAATGTGTCACCATAATTTAGGCTTGAATTTTGGGACCCAGTTGATGTGTCTGTTTTTTTTCCCCCCCATGGTCTGGGTTCTTTTTTGGGGGGGGGTCATCATGGGCCTGAACTCTGCCTGGACACTGTCCCTCAGCTGTCAAGGGTAGCATCTACCACTTGAGCCACAGCACCACTTCCAGCTTTTTTTGCTTATGTGGTGCTGAAGAATCGAGCCCAGGACCTCTCATGCATGCAAGGCAAGCACTGTACCACTGAGCCACCTTCCCAACCCCTGTTCTGGGTTCTTAAACCTAAGCTCATACTCAGATCTTTGATGGCATATCCTAGACACTCTTCCTCCTGGAACCAGATCAGAGTAAACTTTGCTATATCCCATGTTTTCAAAACAAATGCAAGTGGAGAGCAATCTATGTGGTGCTATACCCCTGGTGTAGGGCATCATTCTCGCTCATACTCTGGGAAAATTGGAAGATAGGATACAAATGTGGGTGCAGAGGTGCTTGTTCATATAGTTGTAGAGAGGCACATCTTTTGGGCCATTCCTTGTTCTTTATGTGTAAAGGGTTGTAGTGTCCAGTATTAGGAACAAGTGTTTGTTCTGCATTAATATTGCATTCTATTTTCCTCAACTCAGGTTATGCAAGTCCACGGCTATCCGGAATCAGGCTTTCCTGCTGGGTGCTCTGAGGCAGGCTGTATGGATTTTTGCTTTTAGAGCAAAAGAATTAGAAGGGTTTCAGATTGGATACTTGGCAAGCAATGGATGGGGTGGATGAATCTCTATGTGAATTTTGAGTTTCTTTTATGGGTCTTATGCAGTGTCGCTTCCAGATTGGGAGCTATAATCTAGTATCTTGGGACAGTCTCCATGGAACTCAAATGGTTAAGAAGTTTGCTCTCAGGTGATAGAGAAAGCAAAAAATTTGCCTAAATTTGCTTGAGATTGACACCAAATAGAAGTTGGGGGGGCGAAGTACGTGATAATTGAACATGATTTTTAGAACAACTGGCTGTGACTGAGAGGGAAAGTTTTTTTGTATTTTGTCCTTTTGTAAACAAATATTTATTAGTAGAAATATGTTGACTAACTCAAGGGAGGATGCTAACCTATTATTTTAGGCTGATGTGTAACAGACTTCCTGATGTATTTTAAGAGACTGGGGAAGGAAGGCTTTTGATCATCGTATCTGCTGAGCATCATCTTTCACTGATGCCTTTCTCTTTGAGCTGAAAGAAAATGAGGTCTCAAAGTGAAAAAAACTTACTCTGGTTCTATAAATAGTTTGTATTTATACTTTTTTTGAGTCTCCTAATATTGGCCATCAGGTCTTTGAGAAGCTTTGTATAGCACAAGACAGTTAGCTCTCTTATTTCACAGGGGTAAAAGAACATAGTTGCTTGGATATTCCAGGAGCTTATGTATGATTTGTAGAGTAAGATTCTCCATAGCAATAGTCATAACCACTCTTTTTTTTTGGCCAGTCCTGGGGCTTGAACTTAGGATTTGGGCACTGTCTCTTGAGTTTCTTTTGCTTGAGCTAGCACTCTTACTAGTTGAGGCACAATACCACTGTCATGTTTTTCTGTGTATGTGGTGTTAAGGAATTGAACACAGGGCTTCATGCATGCTAGTCAAGCACTCTACCACTAAGCCACATTCCCAGCCCCATAGCCACTCTGTAACTACATCCTATTGAGTGTTCAAAGACACGCTTCAGGAACCACTTCCATACTTCAAGGAGGTCTGAAAGTCAGAAGGAAATATTGTCTTTCTTTGTGGGTAGCCATTCTTTAGAGCTCTATAGTTTCAAATGAAAGATTTTTAGCCTTGGGGTAGGAAAACTTGTTTTCTAGAGTTTCATGGATCATTAGGAGGTCTCTGCAAAGCATTACTTGCTAATCTTAATGCAGTGAATCCCTGTAGAAGTTTCCTTGAATTAGCTCTGTGGTCCAGTGGGTCCCTGCACACTTCTGCAGATCTCTGGTCTTCATTGTTTTAGAACTAATTGGTTTTCTGGGCATCTTTGATAAGTATAAGTTTGGGCTCGGTGCCGTACTGTAATGAGGCTGAGTTAAGACGTGATGAAATTGAATTATTAGCTGGACATCTTTGTCATACTTCCAATGTCAGGTTAGAAACTTCCAAATGTAATATGACTATGAGCATATCAATGGCTTTCCCCATCAAGTTTTTTTTTTGGTCTGTTGTGGGGCTTGAACTCTTCCCTCAGCCCTTCAGCTTAAGGTACGCACTCTAACATTTGAGTCACAGCACCTCTTCAGGTTTTCTGGTGGTTAATTGGATATGGACTTTCCTGCTCAGGCTGGCTTTGAACCATGATCCTCAGATCTCAGTTTTTTGTTTTTGTTTTTTTTTACTATTGTGGAAATACCATACAGAGGGTTTTACTGTTTTTTTTTTTGTCAGTCGTGGGCCTGAACTCTGGGCCTGGGTGCTGTCCCTCACCTCTTTAGCTCAAGAATAGCCCTCTACCACTTGAGTTACAGTGTTACAGTGCCACTTCCGGCTTTTTCTGCTTATGTGGTGCTGAGGAATCGAACCCAGGGCCTCATGCAGGCACTACCACTGAGCCACCTTCCCAGCCCAGATCTCAGTCTTCTGAGTAATTAGGATTAGAGGCGTGAGCCACTGGTGCCTGGCTCCCTATAAACTTTTTTTTTTTTTTTTT
>NW_012267270.1:3828291-3835048 GCF_000151885.1 Dipodomys ordii | reverse complement strand
AGTTGTGGGGCCTGAACTCTGGGCCTGGGCGCTGTCCCTCAGCTCTTCAGCTCAAGGCTAGCGCTCTACCACTTGAGCCACAGCGCCACTTCCGGCTTCTTTCTTTTTGCTTATGTGGTGCTGAGGAATCAAACCCAGGGCCTCATGCATGCAAGGCAAGCGCTCTACCACTGAGCCACCTTCCCAGCCCTGTATGTTCATTCTTAAGAATGTGAAACTATTTTTAGTTTATAGATTACTCATGTCCAAGTAGTTTCCACTGATACTGGTATTTACCCCTAGCTTGGATTTGCCCCATAAACTCCCTCATCTCTCAATTATGTGCATAACACTGCCCTTTGCTGAAGATTTGCAGCCAGAATATTTATTTGAGGTGTTTATAAAACGTCAGCTTAGCTTGGCACCGGTGGCTGACACCTGTAATCCTAGCTACTCAGGAGGCTAGATCTGAGGATCACAGTTCAAAGCCAGCCCTGTGAAGGAAAGTCCATGAAACTCTTCAATTAACTACGGAAAACTGGAAGTGTTGCTGTGGCTCAAGTGAGAGTGCTCACCCTGAGCTGAAGAGCTCAGGGACAGTGCCCAGGCCCAGAGTTCAAGCCCCACGACTGACAAAAAAAAGAAGCTTTTTGGATGATATTGGATAAGTCACTGTACCTCTTTGGAGCTGGGTAGCCTGCTAGTTAGCAAATTAGTCCCTAAAGTGGTTGGGTCCTGGCAGATGACTTTATCTGTTCCATCACTTCAAAGGTTGAGGTGGAAGAACCACTCCAGCCTGGGTTACATTGTGATAATCCCCACCTTTACGCCTACTTAAAATCTTAAAAATAAAAAGAAATCAAAATTTCAAGAAATCAAGTTTCTGATGACATTTATACATCTGTCCTTTCTCTTCCTGTGCTAGGGATTAAAACACAGGGCCTCTGTCACTGAGCTACACCTCCAGCCCAGACAGGCAGAGAAGAGTATTATTATTTTTTTGTACTGAGGCTTGAACTCAAGGCCTTGCACTTGGCTTTTTTTTCTTAAAGCTAGTTTGATCCACACCTCCATTTCCCAGAATGGGTTCTTTATAAACATTCCTTTCAGTGTCATTCTCTGGGTGATAGGTGATGTGTAAATAAAGGATTTGCATTATATTTTTCTTAAGGGGCAAACATTAAGTTCTTTCGGCATACAGTTGGTGAACATCATTATAAACACACTTAACTCCACACTACCTAAAACTTCATTTCACTTTATCAAAGTGGTGCTCAAAAGCTTAAGACTGGCTCACTTGAAAGTTATTCTAGGTGACAGGGCTAAAGTACATGCTTGCAGTACTGATAAAGTGTCCAGGTTTTTATTCCTGCAGTGCAAGGTATTGAGTTTGGGGCCTCATACATTCTAGGCAAGTGATCTACTACTCTAGTCCTGTGTTCAAGTTTTAAACCTGATATTGAGAATCCAGTTAGTTCCTCATTTTGATTACCAAGAAACTTAGCTGGGCACTGGTGGTTCTCAGCTGTAATCCTAGCTACATAAGAGGCTGAGATGAGGATCACAGTTCAAAGCCAGCTCTGTAGGAAAGTCCGTGAGACTTATCTCCAATTAGCAACCAAAATATTGAATTAGTGCTATGGCTCCCATGGTAGAGTGCTATCCTTGAGCAAAAAGTCTCAAGGACAGTGCCTAGTCCCTATGTTTAAGCCCCAGGACTGGCGCACCTCCTGCCCGCCAAAACACAAACGCTAGCTATCTCATGCATTCATTTAAACAGATGGGGAGATTCCATCAAGAATTAGATTGCGGGCTGGGGAGGTGGCTCAATGGTAAGGTGCTTGCCTTGCATGCATGAGGCCCTGGGTTTGATTCCTCATCACCACATGAACAGAAAAAGCCGGAAGTGGCACTGTGGCTCAAGTGGTAGAGTGCTAGCCTTGAGCTGAAGAGCTGAGGGACAGCGCCCAGACCCAGAGTTCAAGCCCCACAACGGACCAAAAAAAAAAAAGATTGCATAGAGGAGTTTTATCCACCCCCCCCCCCCAACTGTAATGGAGTTTTAAAAGCTAGGGAAATAGGCAGACACCTGTAATCCTACTCAGGAGGCTGAGATCTGAGGATTGCAGTTAAAAATCAGTCCTCTTATCTCCAATTTACCACCAAAGTTCAGGATTAGAGCTGTGGCTCAAGTGGTAGAGTGCTAGCCTTGAGCAAAAAAGCTCAGAGACAACATCTGATCCCTGAGTTCAAGCCCCAGGATGGCATACTCACAAAGCATGGGGATGATTTTATGTGATTCATTTGGATGTCTGTACAGTGACACACAAATATATTAACCACTCCCCTCTTCCCCACACTGGATTTAATGGGCTTTCAGAAGGCAAGTTGAGATTCTGGGAGATGGAGCTGCACGCTGGCATGAATTGTGACCCTGAAAAGATTTAAATTCCCAGCCCCTCCCCTTTGGGCTGTAGGTATTTTAGAAAAAAAGTTTTATCTCCAGGGATGATGGGACAAAAAAGAAAAATTGGAAGCTCAAACTGAAAGAAAATGAGTGTGTTTTATCATAGTTCCTGGCACAGATTTGAGTTATTTTCCTAAAGTTGGCTTGCCTTGGAAAGGGCTTGGGCAGCAAATTAACACAATTGCTTTTCATTACTGGTTCTATGACTTTCACGTAGTCTCTGGTGCATCAGAATACACAATGAAATGGATCAAGATAGCACATCCTTAAATGTCCTATTTAACTTTTTTAGGACTTTACCTTTTTCTATTTTAGAGTAAGTTTTTGACCAGTTTTCTACTGTTGGAATCTTTTATCAGGTTGTTTTAAAACCAACCATACTTTTCCAGTATCCTGACTTCTACCTTTTGCTTTACTCCCGTCCTTTTCTTTTGTGGCTTTGGGTGATAGATGTTCTTGTGTCATTTCCATTTCTGATGATCCCTGTCCTCAAAAACACTCCACTGCTTTTAGCCTGTTTTTTTTTTTTTGTTCGTGTTTTTAGTTCTTCCATCCAGCGCCTGCACTCATTTCCCCCTCGTAACTCCCCTTTCAACAGCTGCTTTGCAAAGGATGGTTAAGTAAAGTTGCTCAGTGAATACGGGTTATATGAAGCAGCCCACAGGGTGAGAAGGAATGTGACGCAGGAGCGTCTGTGAAGAATGTTGTTTGGATTGTATTTGCTTAGAGCCAATTGTGACAAAGCTCTTTCCTTCTGAGGTCTGTTCTAGGGGGTTTTAAACCTACAGCTCTGGTTGATGGCGACCAATAAAATAAAACAAAAAAATGTTGCTGCTCCCGTTTTTTCTCAGGGCGGGGTGTGTGTGTGTGCTGGAGGTGGTGGGGTCTGTTTTCAGTCTTCGTGGTCCCACAGGATTTCTTGGATTCTGGGAGGCCGATTCCAAGGGTGACTTACCTCCCTGCCTCCTGGTAGTGCCGCCTCTTCCAGTCCTTAACACCGTGGTCAGCTGGACCTACCGACCACTTGCGAGTGGCTTTCACGTGGGACTTTCAGGGCTACCGCGCGAGTAGCTGGCCGAAGACGGGTTTTCTCAAGGCGCGGCCCGGGGGCGTCGCTACTTTGTGACCTAGCGTCTGCCTCTAGGTATTGTCCTCAGCATCCGGGTTCGCGGGGTGGTGACGGGGCTGGCACTTGGGGGAGATCCGTGGTGGAGGATACAGTGGAGCACGGGATACCGTCAGTGTGGGCACGTGAAACTGGCGAAATCTGGAAGCTTAGAAAAGTTGGCACCGAGAAGCCGCAGCCAGGCAGACGCTGGGCCCTCGCTTGCTCCGCCTGGGGGCGGGCCACGCCGTGGCGGAGCCCACGTTTGTAGGTCCTCCCACACGCTGACCCGTTGTCCAATCAGGGGCTGAGGCTTCGCTAGGTTGCTGCTCATTGGCTTTCACCTAAAAGCTCCTAGATACTGACGTTTCCACCTCTTCCCGGCCTCAGGTAACTGGCGTTCCTGTTAAGCAATCAGGAAGAGGACCTCCGGGAATGCCCGCCTTTTACTTTACTGGACGGCCAATCCGGCGGTAGGTTCTCCCCTTTCCACCCAGAGTCACTGCCACGGCCGCCGCCATTTTAGCGTTTTGTCAGAGTCGCCTGCGCCGCGAGGAGGAGGCCCTGCGGATTTCCGTGCGGTGAGAGACTCAGAGTCCTCCTGTTTGTCTGTTGCTCTGAAACCTTAACACTTCCTTGGGCGTCGGGGGTGTCCTAGTGGGGTCGGCCTGCGCACCCGCCACCGAGAGCTGGCCTCGGTACTCGGCGACGCGCGGTAAGCCCGTAGAAGCCCTCCCCTCCCCCTCCCCCCGCTTCCCCCGCCCCGGAGAGTTCGGGCTGCTGCCCCACCGCGCCTTTACCCCTCCGCGCTCGGCTTCCTTCCACGTTTCCACCCGGGAAGCCCTTGCTTAGTCCCCGCCACGCCCTCAGAATTTCTCAGGCCTTAGGAGGTAGTTTCCTGGCTCAGGACTCGGAAGCCCTCTTCTGCGGCCAGGCGTTTCTCCATTCGGTAGTTTGTAGGACCGTACCCCGAGAGAGGCGCTCCCACTCCCGCTCTTCAGGCCTGTGCTGGAAATGGTGGAAGAGAGGGAGACATAGTTGGTGATTTCTGATTGTTCTTATAGTGGACAAAATACCACAGTATCCCCATCTCTTCGTTAATGTTTACAACTCAATCACGTTTCTTTTTGAATGTGTCCCCCTTTGTCTAGGGATAAGGAATGGTGCTTGGTTGCAGAGCACTTGCCTAGTCTGTTCACCGCCCTGGGTGTCATCCCCACCACCACAAAAACAAAGCTCCCTTTGTCTACTAAGGTCAGCCCAGTTACAAACCTCTTACTCTTTGGCCCTCCTATGGTCTTCCTTATATCCTATTTCCCTTTGGGGCTTATTGTGTGGATCTGTGTGTGGAAGAAAATAGCTTGGATCTGTGTGCTAGACCGAAAGGAGATGGAAGGAATGTTCTTTTTTCTTTTTAGCCATCTCGTGGGCCTGAGATCTTGTGTTAAAAATCTTGTTTTTTCTTTCTTAGGCTGTGTCGAGATGGTAAAATTGTTTATTGGAAACCTGCCCCGCGAGGCTACAGAGCAGGAGATCCGCTCACTTTTCGAGCAGTATGGGAAGGTGCTGGAATGTGACATCATTAAGAATTATGGCTTTGTGCACATAGAGGACAGGACAGCGGCTGAGGATGCCATCCGAAACCTGCACCACTACAAGCTTCATGGGGTGAACATCAATGTGGAAGCCAGCAAGAATAAGAGCAAAGCTTCAACCAAGTTACATGTGGGCAACATCAGTCCCACTTGTACCAACAAGGAGCTTCGGGCCAAGTTTGAGGAGTATGGTCCAGTCATCGAATGTGACATCGTGAAAGATTACGCTTTTGTCCACATGGAGCGGGCTGAGGATGCAGTGGAGGCCATCAGAAGCCTTGATAATACAGAGTTTCAAGGTGAACCACTGTGGGTAGAGAGTTGATGAACACAAGGCTATTTGCAGTTGGATAAGTAAAGCAGGATGGGTTGGGGTGAGGTAGAACTGTTGGCTGGCTGCTGGTGAACGATAGGTGATGGATTTCATTTGGAGAACGCTTGGGTTTGAAACTTTAGGCTAACTAGATCGCCTGGAGAAGCAATCAGTTGGTTTTTATTTGGAGCCTGTAAGGCTTTTATGCTTCTCCCTTTATACCTAGCTTCCCTTCACTGAAGATTTTCAACTATTACTGTCTTTTTTGTCAGTAGAGCACACTGCAGTGGGTTCACTGAATTTATTGCCCCTACACAATATCTCCATTGTGCCTCATTTAATAAATGAATAACTAGTTAAGACAACACTTTAAAATTAAAATTCCTCCCCCACACACTTTTCAGTAGAGGTAACTGGTCTTTAAAAGGTTAGAGTCTAGTTAATTTTGCATTATATCTGTACTGAGGGCTCGGGGTTGGAAATCCAGATTTCAAGAGTGTAAGGAAAAGGCATTGTGATTTGAAGTAATAAAGACAAGTCTTAACATTGATTTGGGGACTACCATGCATTTGGTGAATACTTAGTTGGTTATTACCTCTGAGCTTTGATTAGTTAGGTTTTTGTGCCTGGAAGGCAGTGTGGGTGGGTGATGTGGATTGTCACCTTAATTGGAAGGTGTTATCTTTTCTTGGTTTAAGATCTAAACTTCCTTGTCAAGAATGGTATTTAGGAGTTAGTAACCGAGGTGAGCTCAAATCTTCTATTCCTTTGGGTCCCTAGTGTCAGAGCTTTTCCCTCTTGGTGTAATTAACTTTGAACTTACAGTGTTATTTCCATACTTGGTGGCAATATTTCAAACCTATGTTCTGACAGTCTTAACACCAAGAAGGTAGTGATTGGTTCCTTTCCTGAGTACTCCCTTGGTTAATAGTGTTTTACTGCCATCTTTGTTTCCCTTAAATTGGGTCTTTTTAGAGCTGGAGGTCTTATTCCTCCTATGGATGAGTGCCTTTGTTACGGGCATTGCTGTGCGCATGAAAATAAAGTGTTACAGCTCTCCCAGGTCTAGTTTGCCTTCCTTTTTTATTTTTTTGTTGGTCATGGGGCTTGAACTCTGGGCCTGGGCGCTGTCCCTCAGCTCTTCAACTCAAGGCGAGCGCTCTACCACTTGAGCTACAAGGCCACTTCCGGTTTTCTGGTGGTTTATTGGAGATAGGAGTCTCACGGTCTCTCCTGCCTGGGCTGGCTTTGAACCGTGATCCTCAGATCTCAGCCTCCTGAGTAGCTAGGATTACAGG
>NW_012267270.1:3809573-3825131 GCF_000151885.1 Dipodomys ordii | reverse complement strand
CCCCCCCAAAGTTGTAAAGTTCGTTTTTTGACATAACAACTTGTACATCTCATTGTTGCAATGGGTGGATGAGATCTTTCTTGTTTAAGCTAGTAGTTTCTTGAACAGTAAGCTAGTGTTAGAGATGCAGCATTTCTTAAGCTACTTGATCACTACCTGAAATCAGGCCATCATTATTGAATTTCTATGTTGGGCTTTTTAAAAAAAAATCTTTTTGACAGTGATGAGTCATTTATTGGAGTAGACGTCTAGGGAAAGCCATTGCTATGACCAGTGTTTGGGCAGGGGCTTGGGCTATGACTGAGAGTGATAGCAACCCTTCTTGCGTCTGTTTCTTCAAGGCAAACGAATGCACGTGCAGTTGTCCACCAGCCGGCTTAGGACTGCGCCCGGGATGGGAGACCAGAGCGGCTGCTATCGGTGCGGGAAAGAGGGGCACTGGTCCAAAGAGTGTCCGATAGATCGTTTGGGCCGCGTGGCAGACTTGACCGAGCAATATAATGAGCAATATGGAGCAGTGCGTACGCCTTACACCATGAGCTATGGGGATTCATTGTATTACAACAACGCGTACGGAGCGCTCGATGCCTACTACAAGCGCTGCCGTGCTGCCCAGTCCTATGAGGCAGTGGCAGCTGCAGCTGCCTCTGCATATAATTACACAGAGCAGACCCTGTCCCAGCTGCCACAAGTCCAGAACACAGCCATGGCCAGTCACCTCACCTCCACCTCTCTCAATCCTTACGATAGACATCTGTTGCCGACTTCAGGAGCTGCAGCTGCCGCTGCAGCAGCAGCTGCTGCTGCTGTTAATGCAGCTTCCACTTCATATTACGGGCGGGATCGGAGCCCCCTGCGTCGCGCTTCAGCCCCAGTCCCTTCTGTTGGAGAGGGCTACGGTTACGGGCATGACAGTGAGTTGTCCCAAGCTTCTGCAGCCGCGCGGAATTCCCTGTACAACATGGCCCGGTATGAGCGAGAGCAGTATGCAGATCGGGCCCGGTACTCAGCCTTTTAAAGCTGGAGGTGAGAGCTATGGGGTGTCCTCTGTTCTGGTTTTGCCATCCCTCCTGCAGCCTAGCCATTAGGCTGCTCTGCTTGCTTCCTTTTGCTGGGTTAAGGTGAGGTTCCCAGCATAGGTAAGAGTTTAGGGATATGTCCTGAATTGTTTAACTGCAAAGTAAGTAAATAAATGTCCTTGGCCCTCATGGCTGTTTTTCCAGCACTCTTGGAGTCAATTCTGTTTCTATTTTTTCCTGGAATAATAACAAAGAATGGTGTGCTGTTGATGTCTGGGTCACACCTTTGTGCAATAATTGAGCTGATCCTGGGACCCAGACATTCAGGGCCAGGTGTACTGTTTCTCAGCCTTTGTAAACTTTTCCAGGTGTGCAATTTTACAAGTCTAAAGATTCCTGTGTGCTTTGTGAAAGGTCTGATAAGATAACTAAAAAAAAATCAATATCTCCAGTTAACTTGCTCATCCCTGCTCTAGCCCTAGTTACTATAGAGAATACCAAAATGCCATCATCCTAATCTTGAAATGTATTTTTGGCATTCAGCCCTTATGTATAATATAGAACTTGATGATAAGGTAGAGAAAAGTATAAAACATATCTTATGCAGTTCAGGAAAGTGGGCTTTCACTCTAAAATTATTTCCTGAAAAGAGTGCCCACTATATCTTTGACTCTGTCCCAGAATAGCCTCTTGGGTTTTTTTGTCCCTATAGTGTTGGGTTTGACATCCTCCACTTAACTCCATATGACAATCCAAGCATACACTCACACCTATTTTACTCTTTGGTAATGTTGAAACCAGGGTTGGGAGCTTTGCCATAAGCATATTTCTCCCTTTATCTTCCCATTAGTTTGGACATTAATGTTCTTGAGCCACCAGCTCTATCTTAAGTCCTTTGGCTGAAACTCAGCCACCCATTTTAAGCCTTACAATTTATTTGGTTCTACTTGAATGGATTCTCTTTTGAAGCTTGCCAGCTTTGGACCATAGGTTTTTGAGATTATTTAGGGGTAATTCTGAACATACTCCAGAGTATTGGTCCTTAATCCTGTAGTAAGTGTTATTGTGTCATCTTTTCAATTAGGACCATTGCATAGGAAATAATTGCTGGAGTTCATTTTCTGGGAAATCACTGATTGGGCTGGAACAGAAGCTCAGTGACTTCATGTAGTGTGAGATATCCTTTAGTGCTTTGTTTTAAAAATTAGCTTCTTTCCTAAGGCAGAGTGAGATGTTGTCAGGTCTTGGAACATCCTTGCTCAGTTGATGTTCTTTTTGTCTAGATCTTGAATGGTTTTTAACTTGGACCTTGGCAGTTACTCCCAGATTGAAACATGCTGATGACTTTTTACTCTGGAGAGCACATTGGAACCTTTTCCTTTTCCCTGTTCTCTGATGACAGTTTGTGATATGGAACTACATTGTATGGGGAATGCATTTGTTAACATCAAGAACAATGGAATGATTTTGCCTGCTCTAGTGAAAGAAGATTCTCTTTTAATTGGGAGAAAGGCCTTTATCTGAGATTGTTTAGTTTTCTTGATGATTCTCTGGCCTTCAGACTCTTACTGTTTTTAGAGGTTATGATGCTAGGGGGAAGGGTAAAGGACTGTCAAATGGTCAGACTTTGTAAAGATGTTCTTTGACTTTAAGTGGGAAAGCCCTTGTGAGCTTTGCTGTAAAGCCCCTGTATTGTGCTCTCTTTCAGGTGGGATGTGTGTGGGCTGAAATTCCGAGCTGCAGTTGTGCATGAGAATACACCCTTCGTGGTACCCCAACTCCGGGACGTTCTCGGCTCTGTGCATTCAGTCCCTCAGGAACCGTGGACCTTAATTTACCTTGCTAAGTTCAGATCATCTTTTTTTCTTTTCTCCTGCCCATTTTCCTGTTCTTTCTGTCTTTCAGTACCTGTAGCTTCCATCCATGTTGTGTTCTCCCAGCAGACCTTGTATGCTGAAACTGGTGGGGCCTGTGCTGTCTCCTCCCTGCCTCTTGCCACCTGTGGGTATTGGGTTTGGGAATGACCCTGTGTGAAAGTCACTGCTCCAGCATTTCTTTTTGGCCCAAAGGCTAGACCAGTAGAGCTGGGTCACTCCTTTTCTCTCTGATGAAATAAATGTTTTTCAACTTAGGTTATGTGTGCTTTGAGCGAGTTTTTGCTTGGGCTTGTTTCTGGGGTGTTTTATTTCTACCTTAAAGACAAGGGAATTGTGCAAAATTTTTTAAAGTGTTAGATTCTTAGTTTTGGGTGAACAACGTTGCAAGATTTTTAGTTTTTGGCAGTACTGGGGTTCATACTCAAGGCTTTGTTCTTAGGCCTTGCTCTACCATTTAAACTCTTTCCCAGCCCTTTTCCTTTATTTTTTGAATAGGCTAGCCTGCTTTGCCATCCTCTATTTACTTTTCCCACTTAGCTAGGATTAGGTGGATACCACCATGTCCAGTATTTGCTTTCCCTTATTGATTGAGAGATGAGGATCTTGTAAATTTTTTGCCTGGGCTGGCTCTGAACAGTGATCTTCCCAGTCTCAGCTTCCTGATTCTTAGGATTTCAGGTATGAGCTTTTGCTTAATTTGCCTTTTCTCCTCTCCCCCCCTTTTTATTTTTCTCTTTTTCTTTGCTTTGTAGCTAGGGCTTGCAGGTACCAATGGAACAAGAGATTACAGGAAAGAACTCAGGCAGGTGCCTTATTCCGGTGAAGACTCTCTCCTAGTGGTTTCGTACAGTGGTTCAGCTGCTTATTAGTGTAGAGATGTAAATCTTTCCCTGTTAGAGAAGTAATCCCCTCCAACTACTATTCCAACCATATCTTTGGAAAAATGAACCATGCTCCCAGCAAAGAACATTTTACTACTTCCATACACATTTGTGATACCTTTTACCGCTTATCTTTTACTATTTATACCACTCTACCAAGTCTAGATAATACTTGGATGGTTCCAGTAGCATCTCAGTTTATACTTAAGAGCCTTTAGGTGATAAGTATAAAGAACATATTACTGTAAGCTTATTGAAAAGTAAGTATGGAGCTAAGTGCAGGGAAGAGCCAATGAATTACCTCTATATTTGGTTTTGGTTTTTGAGATGATGTCATTTTGTAGTACAGGCTGGGTTGAAACTTGAGATCCTCTAGCCTCCATTGCTTAAATGCTGAGGTTTTAGACATCCACTATGGTTCCTGCCACTGTTTTTTTCTGTTTTTGTACTTTGAGACAGGTCTCACTCAGTTGGCCTGGAACTTTCTAGGTATCCCAAACTCATCTCCTGCCTCAACCTCCCAAGTGCTGTTGAGTATAAGTATGCCCCACTTACGCATGTCTAGGTAGTTTTTGTTGTTTGTTTATTTTCTCCTCTGAAGGCTAGCCACAGCTCCAGCTCCACAGGTGGGTTTTTTGTTGTTGTTGTTTTGGTGGTTACTTGGAGATAGGAGTCTCATGGATTTTCCTGCCTGGGCTGGCTTGGAATTGCAGTTGTCAGACCTCAGCCTCTTCAGTAGCTAGGGCTACAGGCGTGACCTACCAGCGCCTGCCTTCTTTATGTTTTACCTCCTTGCACTAGTCTCAACATATATAGGGTCACATCTCAGCATCATCCACTCAGCAAATGCTACTGTACTTAGACATGTCGTTGGGAAATGTTTCTGAGAAGAGAAGTGGAAGGAACTGCTCTTGGGTGATTTTTCTGTACAAGTAAAACGTAATTTATTAAATATTTTCTATGATGAGGTCCTGTGCTAGATGTCTTACGTGTTTTCTTATCAGTTACTTTTTTTCCTGCTAGGGTCTCTTGGGGGAAAAAAAAAGTTGTACCTCTGGTCTGTAAAGGACAGATCCATCACTGATCTGCACTTACACCTTTGTCATTATGTACTCTGCCCCTTGGTGTGATGAGTGAGGTTGCTAAGTTTCATAAGATTGAGACTTAACAGTATTTGTTTATTAAAGTGTCACTTTCATTTGGCAATATGCAGTTTTAGAGCTTATATTCTGGGGAATGGGAATGATAAAGTATGTGTTAAGTAGCAAATCCTGCCTAAATAGGATAGTCTGAAAATTGCTTCTGAGTGTGTATGTGTATTAGGATTTTAACTCCGGACCTTGGGCTCTTGTCACTTGAACTGTACCCCAGCTCTGCTTTGGTTATCTGCTTTGGCTTTTTTTGAGAAATAGTCTGGCTTTTATACCTAGTCTAGCCTGGACCATAATCCTGCTTACTGCTTATTTGGGTTGATAGGCATATACTACTTTGTCCAGCTATTGATTGATGGGGTCTCTAGCACTTTTTGCCTGACTGGCCTTGAACCACAATAATAATTAAGATTATAAGATTGTAAGTGTAAGCCACCACTTGTGTAGGTTTTTTATTTATTTATTTATTTATTTTTTTTGTCGGTTGTGGGGCTTGAACTCTGGGCCTGGGCGCTGTCCCTCAGCTCTTCAGCTCAAGGCGAGCGCTCTACCACTTGAGCTACAAGGCCACTTCCGGTTTTCTGGTGGTTTATTGGAGATAGGAGTCTCACGGTCTCTCCTGCCTGGGCTGGCTTTGAACCGTGATCCTCAGATCTCAGCCTCCTGAGTAGCTAGGATTACAGGCGTGAGCCACCAGCGCCCGGCTTGCCTTCTTTTTTTTTTTTTTTTTTTGGGTCCGGTCATGGGGCCTGAATTCTGGGCTTGAGCACTGTCCCTCAGCTCTTCAGCTCAAGGCTAGTGCTCTACCACTTGAGCCACAGCGCCACTTCTGGCTTTTTTTTTCTTTTTGCTTATGTGGTGCTGAGGAATCGAACTCAGGGCCTCGAGCATGTAAGGCAAGCGCTCTACCACTGAGCCACCTTCCCAGCCCTCCGCTTCTGATTTATTGGAGATGAGAATCTCTTAGATTTGTTTGTCATGGTTGGCTTTAGGCTGATTCTCTGATCTCAGCCTTCAAGTAGCTTGGATTACAGACCTGAGTCACCAGTTTCTGGCATCTTTTCATTTCTTAACTTACACAACAGAGAGCTTGGATCTTGGCACCTGTATTCCTTCTTAAAAGTAGCTACAGGTCCAAAATGTGGTTATATGCAAAGCCTTACTAGCTTTCTATCATTGTTCTTCAGATTTTGCTTGTATCATTTTGGTTCATAAAGTTTTCTCCTATGTAGTAGTAGTTAGGTAGAGCTTTTTGTTGGTCATGGGGCTTGAACTCTGGGCCTGGGCGCTGTCCTTCAGCTCTTCAGCTCAAGACGAGTGCTCTACCACTTGAGCTACAGCGCCACTTCCGGTTTTCTGGTGGTTTATTGGAGCTAGGAGTCTCATGGTCTCTCCTGCCTGGGCTGGCTTTGAACCGCGATCCTCAGATCTCAACCTCCTGAGTAGCTAGGATTACAGGCGTGAGCCACCAGCGCCCGGTTTTAGGTAGAGCTTTGACACTCAGATGGTCTCCCACACTCATTGAGGTCTTGAATGAATTAGCTTGCTAACTGCAGTTCCAGCTTCTTGCATTGTAGCTGAGCAACCAGGTCTTGTTTGTAAACAGTTTGCTTAATGAACAGAAGCTTAAGAGTAAAGAGTTGATGAAGGATGTAATATGGCTTGAGACACAGGGCTTATTTTCCATTCCTGTACCTCGTTGACACCACGTATACATAGAATCTAGCATTTCACCTAAACTTACAGGTTTTAGTTGTACTACAGTCTTGCTTTATACATGGGCTTCTCAGTGATGAAGCAAAGGGATGTAGAATAGGCCCTCTGGTTCCTACATTAATGTAGTGATTTTTGGAGCAAAGCTGCATAAAAACTCGTGTGTTTGCTAACCTGTAGAGTGAGGATGATGATCATTTGTCCTGCGACCTTATTATAAGGTCCAAAAGGTTCTGTGCATGGAAGTGCTTTGGAAAAAGAAAAAAAAAAGGGAAGTAATGTGAAAAAGGGGAAGAGGAATTTGGTGAACTGTCCACTCATTTGCTCACTGTAGACTGGCTCTTGCCTAGGCTGAGAGGTGGATCATTGTGAATGGTCATTTCCAGTGAGTGGTCATTTTCAATGTTTGAATGTGAGTGATCATTTCTAGTGTTTTAAGTCTCAAAATGAGTAGTTATTTGGTGAGCTTGGGTTCAGAACACTGAATAATTGAGTGGTTCAGGAATGCTTTCTGCATATGGTTTGCTGGTTTATGCTTACAGGAGCTGAGAAGATTTTTATGCTGTGTTGCAGTTCATCTTTGCTCTTCTCTCACAAGGATGTTGGATGAGGTGGTAGGGGAAAGGGAAGAATGGGGAAAAGGCCATAGTTGAAGGTGACTGTTTGGGATTTTCAGTAGCTCTGTTTTATGGGAGCTACATTTTATAACATACTCCTGGAGAGGAGGGTTTGGAGGCTGGAAGTAGCTGGCAACAGCTGGGTGCTGTTGTGTGTCCAGTTTGGGACCCATCAGGTAGCATGCCCTGCCCCCCTAATTGCTAACCCTCTGTCTGCTGCTTTATCAGACTACGCGTTTGTTCACATGGAGAAGGAAGCAGATGCCAAAGCCGCCATCGCGCAGCTCAACGGCAAAGAAGTGAAGGGCAAGCGCATCAACGTGGAACTCTCAACCAAGGGTCAGAAGAAGGGGCCTGGCCTGGCTGTCCAGACTGGGGACAAGACCAAGAAACCAGGGGCTGGGGATACGGCATTCCCTGGAACTGGTGGCTTCTCTGCCACCTTCGACTACCAGCAGGCTTTTGGCAACAGCACGGGTGGATTTGATGGGCAAGCCCGTCAACCCACACCACCTTTCTTTGGTCGCGACCGCAGCCCCCTGCGCCGTTCACCTCCCCGAGCCTCTTATGTGGCTCCTTTGACCGCCCAGCCAGCCACCTACCGGGCCCAACCCTCAGTGTCGCTGGGAGCTGCTTATAGGGCCCAGCCTTCTGCCTCTTTGGGTGTTGGTTATCGGACTCAGCCCATGACAGCCCAGGCAGCCTCTTACCGCGCTCAGCCCTCTGTCTCCCTTGGGGCCCCATACAGGGGCCAGCTGGCTAGCCCCAGTTCCCAGTCTGCCGCAGCTTCCTCACTTGGCCCGTATGGTGGAGCCCAGCCCTCTGCCTCTGCCCTTTCCTCCTATGGGGGGCAGGCGGCTGCAGCTTCTTCACTCAACTCCTACGGGGCTCAGGGCTCCTCCCTTGCCTCCTATGGTAACCAGCCATCCTCTTACGGCGCCCAAGCTGCCTCTTCCTATGGGGTTCGTGCGGCTGCTTCCTCCTACAACACCCAGGGAGCAGCTTCTTCCCTCGGCTCCTATGGGGCTCAGGCAGCCTCCTACGGGGCCCAGTCTGCAGCCTCCTCACTAGCTTATGGAGCCCAGGCAGCTTCTTACAATGCCCAGCCCTCGGCCTCGTACAATGCCCAGTCTGCCCCATATGCTGCACAGCAGGCTGCTTCCTACTCTTCTCAGCCTGCTGCTTATGTGGCACAGCCAGCCACAGCTGCAGCCTATGCCAGCCAGCCAGCTGCCTATGCTGCACAAGCCACTACCCCAATGGCTGGCTCATATGGGGCCCAGCCGGTGGTTCAGACCCAGCTGAATAGTTACGGGGCTCAAGCATCTATGGGCCTGTCAGGCTCCTATGGGGCTCAGTCGGCTGCTGCAGCCACTGGCTCCTATGGCGCCGCAGCTGCCTATGGGGCCCAGCCTTCTGCCACCTTGGCAGCTCCTTACCGCACTCAGTCGTCAGCCTCACTGGCTGCTTCCTATGCTGCGCAGCAGCATCCCCAGGCTGCTGCCTCCTACCGTGGCCAGCCTGGCAGTGCCTACGATGGGGCAGGTCAGCCGTCTGCAGCCTACCTGTCCATGTCCCAGGGGGCCGTTGCCAACGCCAACAGCACCCCGCCGCCCTATGAGCGTACCCGCCTCTCCCCACCCCGGGCCAGCTACGACGATCCCTACAAAAAGGCTGTCGCCATGTCGAAAAGGTACTGTATGCCCCCCCGCCTTTGCCCCCAGCTGGGGCATAGGGCAAGGGGCTGAGGTTGGCATGGGAGGGAAACTGGCGCCATTGGCCCCTCCCTTGGTGGTTTGTCCAGAAGCCAAGGGGTTTGGTGTCTGTGAACTTTCCTGGCCACTAGGGTGCAGGTTGGAGCATAGTGCTCAGCCTGGGGTGGTACCAGCTAAGCTAGTCAGCCCTTTCAAGAAAGGCATCACCAGTCTAGACTAGCTCAAGTGCCATTGGAGTCACTCTTGTGGCTTTTCCTACTGTCTGAAGGATCCATAAGCCTTTTATCTGGTTGTCCTGACATGGTGGGCTGGGTGTGAAGGAATAGTCCCTTTTGGAACTCACTGGCTGAAGGCAAGTTCATGAGATGCGTCCACTCTGAGAATTTGGAGACCTTGCTTTTGTTCGCCGTTCTGTTGATAAACAATCAAGGCCTTTCTGTTTAGGGCCCAAGGGTGGGGTAGTTTGTGGTTTGGGAATGGAGGCCAAAAATGTACTATGGCCAGTTTGGAAGGGGAGGGCTTCAGTGGAGGACTTGGTTTCCCAGTGACTTGAATCCAGGCTTGATTTTTGTGGCCTGGGTAGGATGATGAGCCTTCTGACCAAAGGAAACAAAACTGTTGGAGACCAATCTGATCACACCCTCCCTGTCCCCATTGGTTGGCATCTCCCCCATGCCTGGAGCCCTCCCCTCGACTGTCTCATTCACCAACTGTCTTCTTCTCTCGACTAGGTATGGTTCCGACCGGCGTTTAGCCGAGCTCTCTGATTACCGCCGTTTATCAGAGTCGCAGCTTTCGTTCCGCCGCTCGCCGACAAAGTCCTCGCTGGATTACCGTCGCCTGCCCGATGCCCATTCCGATTACGCACGCTATTCGGGCTCCTATAATGATTACCTGCGGGCAGCTCAGATGCACTCTGGCTACCAGCGCCGCATGTAGGGCCATCCTGGGGATGGGGCACCACAGGGAGGGAGGGAGAGGAGAGATAGGTAGGGTGCAGACCCAGGTTTTAACCACTCTGGCCCATACCTCTCCTGGTTGCAATTTTTTATCCCCTCCCTCTATTATGTGGACCTTCCCCAGGAGATGATCCTTTTACATATTTGGCAGTAATCTACTTTGTTCCTTTGCCTCAGCAGCACATCTTGCTAGTGGCTATAGACCTGCGGTTTCCCCTCTACCCTGCATCCCATCTCCCCGGAATGGGAGTCTGTCTCATATGTTTTTATTTTTTCCTGGCTCCCTTTTATTTTTATGCGCGGTATTTAAGGTCGTCTGGATGGGGAAGCAACCTGCAGCTGAGGTTGGCGGCGCCTTTTTCTTTCAGATATGAGGGAGGCCAAGAGTGGGTTAATTCAACCATTTCCTATGCGCCAAGCTGTGCCAGCAGTCCTGGGGACCTTGACTGCTCCTGTGCCCCTCTGTAGACTGTTGGAGACTGAGATTCTATTGGGACAGTCAGTTGGCATGTGTCCAAATTCCTGCTCACCACTGATGTTCTAGCTTGTGGTGTGTGATACAGTCCCAATTCCCCATCTCCCCAAGTAGGTGGTGTTAGAAAACCTTAATTTTTTTTCTCTTTTGTATGGACTACAAATAAAACTTGGGGCGATTTGCAGTTTGGAAACCTGGTTGTCATTGTCTTGATTGCACTCAGTGTCAGATGAGCCAGTTTGACATCCAGGAAACATGACAGCTTAAAAGGAAGCGGGCCTGAGAACCCAGGGTCGGTGTGGAAAGGGGTCTGCATGTGGGAATTAGAATGATTTCCCTGCTTGCTGTCCAGTGGGGTGTAGCTCCATTGGTGGGCTGTCAGCATGCCATCTTTAGGATTGTAGAGTCCAGACCAAATGAATGGTTGGACTTTCTGAGCCTCGAATTGATCACACCAAAATGCAGTAAATATTACCTGTTTTCTTTTGCTTATGTTTGACTGTTTTCCCTCACTTTTCCCCAGTTTAGGAAAAAAACCCAGTGCTCCAGCAAGGAGGTTCTGGCTGGGGTTTGACTTTTCTGAAGAATGGGGAGTGGACTGTTACTTGTGTGTATTCTAGTAGGTCTTTCAGAAAGTGGGTTCAAATGAGTTCTGGGGCCGGGACCCTGAAGGGAGCCATATTGGGGTACGGGTGATGTCACTGATACTGCCCTGCGGTTGGAGAAGGGAAGGACAAAGAAAAGTTGAATTTGGTATGGGGCATTCTGGCCTTAGTCCTGGTACTTCGCCTACTCTGAACTTCACCATGGAGCGTCCTTCCTGCGTTCTGCCATACAGCACCTGAGATTCCTTTCCCTATCCCCATCTGTATGATTTTCAGATGTTTTCTTGGCTGGGTTTGTATTCAAAGGTATCATGAAAGACTATGGGAAAAGGGTGGAGTGCAAACATAATCATGTAGAAATTCTGGCAATGGGTAGGAAGTAATTCTGTATATACTAGAGCTGGGGAGAGTGATGATATGGCAAGAACTAGGGCAGTTCCTGCCAAGGATAACATGAAGGTTTGGACTTGATGGGGAAAGACTGGTTGAGTAGAGTGATAACAGGAAAATCTATTGATGCTGCTTAGGGAGAGTGTCTTAGAGACTGGTTTGAGACAAGGTGACTTAGGGGATGTGTGGACATTTCAGTCAAGAGTCCAGGTGGGTTGTCTGTCTTTATTGGTGTCCTGTGAACTTAACCCATGACAGAGTAGTTCGACCCGATGCCCTTCCTCCTCCCTCTGCCCCTCACTTAAAAGCATGGCCTTCCAACCATGAGTTCTTATTTGTGGATGCTAAATGGGGTAATCTCAGGGAGTACTGGGGCCATTGCTCTGCTTTTTCTGCTCATTGCTTTGCCTTCAAGATGCTTTGCGGTTCCTTTTCATTTCTTTGCAGGACTAGAGAAGAATGGGAAGAAGAGTGATGTTTCTTGTTAACTTTCTGTATGATGGTAGATTGATTTGAGGACTAAGCTAACAAGCTAAGCTTTGATTATTATCCCAGAAAATTGAGGGTTGATTCTAGGGCTGTGGTCATGGTCTCTATCTGCAACATTTCTTTGTCAGTGTGACTTTGTCATTTTCCTTTCCCTTAAGGATTCTGCCACTGTCCCAGTTCCATGGTTCATGCTAAAAACAGCTTAATGAGCTCTTGGAGCAAGTGTTCTTTATTGTAGCCCCAAACTCTTCAGGGTGACCCTGGCTTATTTGGTTACTAGTAACTATCATCTTTGTGTCCTGATGGCATTACTAACTTAATCCTCAGGCTTCTCCAGGCTAGAAAAAGCTAGAGATAAATCATTTGTCACTTTTCCTTTCTTTGTAGACTGTTTTTAAGTGTCTTTTTTTAGTTTAAATTATGCTAGCTGTGTTAATCCTATGATCCACTCATACTTTGCTTTTTTTGTAGGCTGGGATTTTCAAGGTCCTTTAACTGGGCAAAGCTGCTTTAGTGAATGGGAGGACAGACAATGTATTTGGGGGGTGGTGGAATGAGTTCTTAGTATACCTTCAGATCACTCAAGTTTTACACCTATCAACACCTACACTTGGCAGTCCATTCACTGGAGAGGTTTTTATTGGTTTATTCCTGGAATAAGACCACATTGAGACTTCCAGCCTTGTCATCTTGCTTTCTTCTGAGCTTTGGATCTTGTTTTAAATTCTGTGGGGTAGACCTGGAACCCCATCTCTTGCAATGCAGATAATGGGACAATCATTGAGGACCAGAATTTACAGGTATGCTACCTTTCTACTTTAAAAATGTCTAGTTAAGGTGTACCAAAGTCCATGCACAGTCTTTTGATTACCAGGCATTTTGTTCTGTTATGCCAATCAGTGGACTGTTGTCACAGATAGATGAAGTGAGACAGAAAATAGACTTATTAGAGTTACGGACTGCCACGCTGCATATGTAATAGGACTTTGGGTAAGAGAGAAGCTAAGGACAGACAGCATATGTTAGTGCTTTATTTATCTAAATTCTATAGCTATCCTTAAAAAAGAGCCCGGTGCTGGTGGCTCATGCCTATAATCCTAGCTACTCTGGAGGCTGACATCTGTGGACTGCGTTTCACACCCAGCCTGGGCAGGAAAGTCTGTGAGATTTTTTTTTTTTTTTTAATTTGGGGTCGGTCGTGGGGCTTGAATTTGGGCCTGGACGCTGTCTCTGTGCTCTTCAGCTCAAGGCCAGCGCTCTACCATTTGAGCCACAGCACCACTTCTGGTTTTCTAGTGGTTTATTGGAGATAAGGAGTCTTAATTCCTGCCTGGGCTGGTTTTGAACTGTGATCCTCAGATCTCAGCCTCCTGAGTAGTTAGAATTATAGGGGTGAGCCACAGGTGCCCAGCTATGAGATTCTTATCTCCAATAAACCACCAGGAAACCCAAGTGGTGCTGTGGCTCAAGTGGTAGAGCACTTGCCTTGAGCTGAAGACTCAGGGATGGTGCCTAGGCCCAGAATTCAAGCCCCACGACTGACCCAAAAAAAAAGGTGAGTTAAAAAGTTATAGTCAAGAGCCAGGTGCCATTTGCTCATTCCTGTAATCCTAGGTGCTCAGGAGACTGAGATCTGAGGATCCTGGTTTGAAGCCAGCAAGGGCAGAAAAGTCAGCCATCTCCAATTAACTAGCAAAAGGCTAGAAATGGAGCTGTGGGTCAAGTGGTAGAGAAAAAGCTCATGGAACAATGCCCAAGCTCTGAGTTCAAGCCCCAAGACCAGCACCAAAAAAACCAGACAACAAAATAAAACAAGTCAAGAGTCTAGAACAGAGCAGGGTGTTGGTGGTTTGTTTTTTATTTATTTTTTTTGGGTCCGGTCGTGGGACCTGAATTCCGGGCCTGGGTGCTGTCCCTCAGCTCTTCAGCTCAAGGCTAGCACTCTACCACTTGAGCCAAAGCTCCACTTCCGGCTTTTTTCTTTTTGCTTATGTGATACTGAGGAATCGAACCCAGGGCCTCATGCATGCAAGGCAAGCGCTTTACCACTGAGCTGTCTTCTCAGCCCCAGGGTTGGTGGTTTATGCCTATAATCTTAACTAAGGAGATCAAAAATCTGAGGATTGAGGTTCAAAGCCAGTCCATGAGATTCTGTTATCTCTAGATAGCAGCAATGTTGAGCTGAGCCCAAAAGGCCAAGCAGGAGTGCTTAGCCCTGAGTTCAAGCCTTCCCCCCAAAAAACAAAACAGTATTCCAGAATTCAGAAAAAGATTCATATCCCTACCCTACCCGTTGTAGGGGCTTGGGCTTGAACTCTGGGTCTGGGCTCTGTCCTCAGCTCTTCAGCTCAAGGCTAGCACTCTATCACTTGAACCACAGCACCACTTCCACCTTTTTCTGCTTATGTGGTACTAAGAATTGAACCCAGGCCATTGTGCATTGAAGGCAAGCACTCTACCACTGAGCCATTCTCCCAGCTCCCAGAAAAGGATCCTTTTTTTTGGGGGGGGGTCCAGTCGTGGGGCCTGAACTCTGGGCCTGGGCGCTGTCCCTCAGCTCTTCAGCTCAAGGCTAGTGCTCTACCACTTGAGCCACAGCGCCACTTCCGGCTTTTTTCTTTTTGCTTATATGGTGCTGAGGAATCGAACCCAGGGCCTCGAGCATGCAAGGCAAGCACTCTACCACTGAGCCACCTTCCCAGCCCTTGCCTTCCTTTTTTAAATGGTGAGTTGAAAAATTATTTTGTCAACAACGGAATTGGGACAAAGAATGCTAGTATAATACTTAATTTTTGGGTACTTTGAGCATTTTAATCCAGTCCTAGAATGAGGTAATGTGTTCACATATTTTAACTCCAGTTAGCTCCGATGCTAATCTAGGTTGTTATTTTACACTATTGGCTTTAGTATTTACTTCCCTCCCCTCCCAAATAATACATTAAGATGGAATCCAGTGCCCCAGGTGTGCTAGTGGCACTTCTGCATTCCATTCCCCCAGGCCTTTTCCTTCTTCCTTAGAGGAAGGGGAAAAGGAATTTTTCTCCAATGTTGCTTAAACTGGTCTCATATTCCTAGACTCTACATCCTGCCTCAATCTCCCAAGTACTAGTGATTAAAGATAAGTGCCCTTGTGCCCAGCATGACTTTTGTGTGTGTGTGTGTGTGTGTGTGATGGGGCTTGAACTCTGGGCCTGAGGGCTGTCCCTCAGCTCTTCAGCTCAAGGCTAGCACTTGAGCCACAGCACTACTTCCGGTTTTCTGGTGGTTTATTGGAGATGAGAGTTTCATGGAGTTTCCTGCCTGGGCTGGCTTTGAACCTCGATCCTCATCAGATCTCAGCCTGAGTAGCTAGGATTATAGGCGTGAGCCACCGGTGCCTGGCCCAATATGGCCTTTTGACTTCATAATTCTGTTTTGTAGTGAAGTTTTATATACATGTTTTATGTAATAATATTAGTAATAGTAATAGCTGTATTTATTAGACTGGTCTTTTTCCCTGTTTTCTTAGTGTTGTATATATTCTCTTCATTGTTTGCACATATAATTTAGATGTTTTTAATGATTTAACTTCTCCCCGAGAGAGGCGCTCCCACTCCCGCTCTTCAGGCCTGTGCTGGAAATGGTGGAAGAGAGGGAGACATAGTTGGTGATTTCTGATTGTTCTTAT
>NW_012267270.1:3752263-3795358 GCF_000151885.1 Dipodomys ordii | reverse complement strand
GTGAGCCACCAGCGCCCGGCGGTTTTTTAAAATTTTTTTATTTATTTTTTTAATGTGATAAAGATTAGACCTTGGCTTTTTTTTGTCATGGGGGTTGAACTCTGGGCCTGGGCGCTGTCCCTCAGCTCTTCAGCTAACCCTTTGCCACTTGAGCCACAGCACCACTTCCGGTTTTCTGGTGGTTTATTGGAGTTAAGAGTCTCACAACTTTCCTGCTCTGGCTGACTTTGAACCACGGTCCTCAGATCTCAGCTTCTTGAGTACCTAAGATTGATTACAGGCATCAAACACTGATGCCTGGCTTTTTTTTTTTTAAAGGAGACTGGGTCTTGTTACAGAGCCAGGCTGACACTTAAACTGCTGAGATCAAATGATCCTCTTGCCTTCTGAGTAGCTAAGACTACAGGGATATTCCACTACAGGGTGGTTATTATTTTGTATTATAAAACTAACCAGTTGGTGAAAACAGTTAACTCCTTGACTCAGAGATCATTATTGTTGTTTTCATCCTTAAGACTTAGTCTCCTCCTAACAGGACAAGTTTAGTAGTTTTCTCATGGCATACAGTCTACTCTGGCTTAAATGCTACATTCCATATTAGGGCTGGATTTTTTTTTTTTTTTTTTTTTTTTGTGACAGGGTCTTTACCATATAGCCCCATACTGGCCTGACCCAGAGTTCAAGCCCCAGGACCAGCACATGCATAAACACACACATGCACATAGTATAGTACTGCCATTAGTAGCTGAGGTCTGAATGTTGAAGTCCTCATCCCCACTAGGAGTTGGAAGCTTTGGGACTTGAAGCCAGAACTTTGACTTTCCAGCTTTCAAAATGTGAGAAAAGTGTTGTGTAAGTCAGAGACATTTGTGACTTATACCTGTAATCTTAGCAACAGAGGACACTGAGATCCGAGGATCAAGATTCAAAGCCATAAAAGTTGGCAGGACAATCTCTAATTAGCCAAAATCTGGATTGGAGTTGTGGCTTAAGGGGTAGAACACCAGTTATGAGCAAGAAAGCCTTGACAGATCACAAGGCCCTGAGTTCAAGTCCTGGTAATACACACAGTTCCATTTATGGTACTCTGTTGTTGTACTTCAAACTAACATGTCTCATTCTGTATCCCAGACTGGCCTTGAACTCATGCTTCTCCTGCCCCAACTCCCAAGTGCTGGGATTATAGCACTTTTTGTTTTCTCTAGCTAATATTTATCAGTTTTTATTTTCTCTGTATCTGATTAGTAATTCAGTGATTCTGAACTCTCCAAATGAGCCCAGAGTCTCAATGTGTTTAAATACATTAAGCTTTTTATCTTTGAGAAGTCCCTTGCCTTAAGCTGTCCTCAGGCCAGTGTAAAAAGCTGCTCCTAGGAAAGGCCTTTGCCTCGGATGACAACATGTGTTAAGAACTCCCAGCACTTGGCAAACTGGGCAAACTGACTCAAACTTGAGATATCATATGCTTGCCTCAAAAACATGATACTCCTGTGACTAGGAATGTGGCTCAGTGGTAGAATGCTTGCCTACCGTGCATGAAGACCACCAACCTGCGTTCAGTTCCTCAATACCACATAAACAGGCAAAGCTGGAAGTGGTGCTATATGGCTCAAGTGGTAGAGCACTAGCCTTGAGCACATAGAGGCTTAGGGACAGAGACCTGGCCCTGAATTCAAGCCTCAGGACTGGCAAACAAAAAAACCAAACCAAAAACCCACATGATGCTCCTACCTCAATATCTTTTAAAAAATACCTTAATATATGTCCATGTTCCAGTAGCTATTTCTCCGAACATCTTTTGATGATAAGCTATTTTCAGGTCTGTCCCTTGCAGATCAGCTATCAACTTTTTTGGCTGATTTACTTTTTTACTTTTGAATAAATCCTTTTTTTTTGATTGGGGATGGGGAGGGTTTGAACTCTGGGCCTGGGTGCTGTCCCTGAGCTCTTCAGCTCACAGTGAGTGCACTACCTCTTGAGCCACAGTGCCACTTAGGGTTTTCTGGTGGTTTATTGGAGATAAGAGTCTCACAAACTTTCTTGCCTGGGCTGGCTTTGAACTGTAATCCTCAGATCTCAGCCTCCTGAGATTACAGGTGTGAGCCACCAGCACTTGGCTAGGGTTTTTTTGTTTTTGTTGTTAATTTTTAAGTTTGCTTGTTGTAGGGCTTTCAGTCCAATTTATTATCCCATCATGTTATGACAAAGAGAAAATGCTTTTTACCTACTGGCAGGAGTTAAACTAGGATATCCTGATTTATTTATAGACTTGAAACGATTTAAAGGAGCAAACTTATTTTTTTTTTTTTGCCGGTCATGGGCCTGAACTCTGGATCTGGGCGCTGTCCCTCAGCTCTTCAGCTCAAGGCTAGCCCTCTACCACTGGAGCCACAGCGCCACTTCCGGCTTTTTCTGTTTATGTGGTGCTGAGGAATCGAACCCAGGGCCTCATGCTTGCAAGGCATGCACTCTACCGCTGAGCTACCTTCCCAGCCCTAAAGGAGCAAACTTTTGTGAACAGTAACAGCTTTTCCTTGAAAGCCAACAAGCAAAGTAGAGGTGATCCATTTATGTGATAAATGCTTTGCTGAAGAATTTGGGCATGGCAAGTGAAGCACAAATGGCCCAGAGGTAGGGAGCCACTCTTTGGATACATGACTCAAGTAAAAAGGGAAGATGGGCTCTCATGGAAGGCAACATGGGAAGAACTCTTTCTCAAAGGTGGAGGGGGGAGATTTATGGGATGATTGATGAAGTTACTGAATATATTTTGTCATGTTTTTTTTGGGGGGGGCAGTCCTGGGGCTTGAACTCAGGGTCTGGGCATTTTCCCTGAGCTGCTTCTGCTAAAGGCTAGCACTCTACCACTTGAGCTGCAGCATCACTGCCAGCTTTTTTGGTTTGTTTACTTATTTTTTTGTCAGTCATGAGGCTAGAACGCTGGGTCTGGGTGCTGTCCCTGAGCTCTTCAGCTCAAGGCGAGCACTCTTACCATTTGAGCCACAGCACCACTTCCACATTCTTTTAATGGATCTAAAATTTCAGTATTCATAGATGTCATAATTTGACAATTTTATTATATTTTAGTAGCGCATAAAATAATGCACTTTCATATTAGGCACATTTTGGATTAGACAAATGATTTGCCATGAGTCTGGTATGTCATTAGACATTTGGCTGGGGTGGCAGTGCCTGGGATCAGCGCCAGACAATATATTCTTTCCTGGAGGTGGAATGGCCTTTTACATTTTGCTGCAGGCCAGATTGTCCTCCTGCTATACTCAACCAATGTCTTGTGATGTAGTTCAGCTTGACATGTTAGAAATAGTATCCTTCTTGGGATAAAGTTTAGCTAGTTGGTAGAGCTTGTGTTTAGTCTACACAAGACCTTGGGTTTAGTCCCCAGTGTTAGCTAACTTAGATAGCTGATAAATGAAAAGAACATGCAATATTCAGGCAGGAAGAGAAGTTTATTGTATTACCAAACTGCTGCCCCACTGTGCAAGGTGGAGAAGCCCGAAGGGTCGAGCTGAAGTCCTGCCTGGGTTTAAGTAGGGGCTGGGAAGGTGGCTCAGCGGTAGAGTGCATGCCTTGCAAGTAGGGAAAGGTTGGGAAGAAATTGGGGCCACAGACCTATGCAGATGTGACCCCAGGGTCTGGGACACGGCTTGGTCCCATGGGAGGGAGGCTTGGGGGGCGAGGAAGGGGGGGCTGGCAGCCCGCCCCCCAGGATGTAACTGGCCCAGGAGGTGACTGCCTCTCTAGGTGTGCCAGTTACCTAGGTGACACAGGTACTGGGCTGAGACTTAGCCAAGAGATGGGAAGGCCAGGACCTGTGTGTGTGGGGGGGGTGGAGGGGGAATCTTATACCCAGCACCAATGACCTGTTATTCTAGCACTTGGAAATTGGAGGTGGGGGATCACTGTGCTCAGGAGTTTATGCATCTGTCTTTACTTCGCTATAACAAAATACTAGAAACAGAAGAAGAAAAAATAAAAGTATACAATATTCTGAAAACTCAAAACAACTAAAGTACCACAAATGAGGTGGCTTCTGGACAATAAATGTATCTGACTAGTGAAGACTTGATGTCTAGAGTCAGCATGGTTGGCTTTTGGCGTGGGATATACTACCCAACTCTTTTCCAGATATGACTCAGCAGAGGGCAAGAGGGATGTCTGGGGATTATGCTATCTTAATTGTAGTTAGAAGGAGCCTCTCTAATTTTATGAGTGAGGCTGATTATTGTTGTCTTGTGTATGCCAGTATTGGGGCTTGAACTTAGGACATTTGGCTATCATTTGGGCTTCTTACTGCTAGCACTCTTACCATTGGAAGTTATACCTCTGGTCCACAGTTTTTCTATTAATCGGAGATGGAATGTCTCAGACATTCTTATCGGACTAGCTTTGAACTGTGGTCCTCTGTAGTAGCTAGGATTCCAGGCATGAACCAAAGGATCTGACTTGTTAGAAGAACCATTTTTAAATCCTTTTTTTTCTGTTTTGTTTTGGGGACTGGCTGTGTATGCCAAGATGGCCTCTAACTGGAAATCCTGCCTTGGATTCTTGTATATTGTAATTACAGGCCTATGTACCACACCTGGTCCTTTTTTGTGTTTTTCTGCTTATAACTGTTTTGCTTTGTTTTTTTGTTGGTCTTGGGCTCAGGGTCTGGGCACTGTCCCTGAGCTATTTTGTTCAAGGCTAGTGCTCTACCACTTTGAGTTCCACTTACGGTTTTTGAGTTGTTAATTGAAGATAAAACATCTGTCTTTTCTGCCGAGGCTGGCTTCAAACCATGATCCTCAGATCTTAGCCTGTAGTTAGGATTATAGGCATATATCATGGTGCCTGGCTAACATTACACTTTTGATCCCTTTGAAATTTAGTGGATATGAGGGGTGAGTTGAGTAGCTGTTTTCTGAATGACCTGTCAGGAAAGGGATTTAAATAACTTCAGTGAACCTAAGTGAACTAAGGCAAAACTGCATCATGTGTCCCATTTCTTAAGAGAAGAAACAGGAGTTTGGACACTCTATGCAAATTTGTTTTTGCTTCTCTTGGCTACACAGGGATTTGCATTCAGGCCTTGTGCTTGCTAGGTAGGTATTCTACTGATCCTTCTTGCTTCCTGCATGAGTGCATACGTGGAACATGATTTGCCTATTTTTAGGCTTAATGTAATTGTTGGGCTGACCAGGCAAATGTCACCATGTCCGACTTCCTTCTCTTAAGTCTCACAGAGCTTTTTTCCTAGTCTGGCTTGGAACTTTGGTCCTCCTACCTCAGTCTCCCATATAGCTCCGGATGATGGGTGTGTGTCATTGCACTCATCTGTAGGTTGAGAAGAGGGAACAATCCTTCCATTTTTGGCTTTCCAAGTAGTTAGGATTAGAAGCATCAGTTTTTGTTGTTGTTTGTTTGTTAGTGGGATTGAATTTAGGGTCTGGGTACTGTCCTTGAGGTGTTTTTTTTTTTTTTTTGGGTCCTGTCATGGGGCCTGAACTCTGGGCCTGGGCGCTGTCCCTCAGCTCTTCAGTTCAAGGCTAGCGCTCTACCACTTGAGCCACAGCGCCACTTCCCGCTTTTTTCGTTTTTTGCTTATGTGGTGCTGAGGAATCGAGCCCAGGGCCTCAGGCATGCAAGGCAAGCGCTCTACCACTGAGCCACCTTCCCATCCCTCCTTGAGCTTTTTTGCTCAAGGCTAGTGCTCTAGCTACTTTGAGCCACAGCACCACTTCCACTTTTCTGATGGTTAATTGGAGATGGTTAGTTGCCACCTGAGCTGACTTTGAACCACAATATTCAGATTTCCTGAGTAGCTAGGATTACAGGCGTGAGCCACCGGCCCCTGGCCAGTTTTCCTTTTGTGAAAACTTTTTCCTACGTAGGTCATGCTGGTCCAAAGTTCTTGGATTACATGTAGATACCAACATGCTTGACTCTTATACTTTCTTAAAAAACACAATTTTATTGTATATTAAAGGGTTATTCAGAGGGGTTACCATTTCTTTTTCTTTTCTTTCTTTCTTTCTTTTTGTTTGGTTGTGGGGCTTGAATGCTAGGTGCTGTCCTTCAGCTCTTCAGCTCAAGGTGAGCACCCTACCTCTTGAGCCACAGCACTGCTTCTGGTTTTCTGGTAGTTGAAGAGTCTCAGGGACTTTCCTGCCTGGGCTGGCTTTGAACATTGATCCTCAGATCTCAGCCTCCTGAGTTGCTAGGATTATAACTGAGCCACCGATGCCTGCCTTACGATTTCTTAGGTAATCAGTGCACTTCTTTTTTCGACAGTGTTACTACCCCTTCCTTCACTTTCTCCAAGTTTCCCCCTACCATCCCTGCCCGCAAGTTGCTATTTTTTGATGAAAGATGAACTGAGCAAGGCAAGTATGCCTTCTACTTCCAGTTTTGTTTGTTGTTGTTGTTGTTGGTTTTTGTTTTTTGTTTTTGGCAGTTTCATGCTTAGGGGGTGGGTGAATCAGGCTGGCAGTGTTCCTCCCACCCCACAAGAAAAAGTGAACAGGTAAATCATATTAGCATGCGTTACTCTATGGGTTTTGTATTTGTTCTAGAACTAATCCTCTCCCCCCCCAAATCTAGTCTTTCTTTTGGTGCTTCTTAGTTTCTTGAACTTGTGGTCTTGCTTTTCTTCTGTTTTTTAAAATGTTTTAATCTTGTTTTTGTAGAGTGCTTTAATATTCCAACAATCTTTTTGACCTCTGGATCCTTCACTCCATTGATGTCTGCCAACTTTCATTGTTTTCTGATCCTCTTTGTGTCTTCTTCACTTTCTTAATCAACTTGAAATTTGTCATTCCTGGGTCAACAGCACCAATTTCCTTAAAAGGCAACCAACCAGTCTCTCAATTCCATTTCATCTGCTTGGACAATCTGTGTCCCAGATAACCCAGTCCTTCACCAACATTTCATTGTGCACAAGACTGAATGTGATTGGAAAAAGTTATCTTTTTATTTTTATTTATTTTTTTATTTTTTTGTCGGTCGTGGGGCTTGAACTCTGGGCCTGGGTGCTGTCCCTCAGCTCTTCAGCTCAAGACTAGCGCTCTACCACTTGAGCTACAGCGCCACTTCCAGTTTTCTGGTGATTTATTGGAGATAGGAGTCTCACGGCCTCTCCTGCCCAGGCTGGCTTTGAACCGCGATCCTCAGATCTCAGCCTCCTGAGTAGCTAGGATTACAGGTGTGAGCCACCAGCGCCCAGCTTGGAAAAAGTTATCTTAATAACTGGTCTCAAATAACTGAGGGCTGGGGATGGAGCTCAGTGCTACAATGTTGCTTAGCCGCTCCACCAGGTTCTGGGTTTAATCCTAGTACTTCAGGTCAGTCAGAGCATTATCCTTTGCCTCATTGGTCCACTTATGTAATATGACCTACTATGTATTTTATTGAGAAGACAAAATTGTAGGGAGAGTGGATAAGAAAGTAATAAGGTGAATTTGATCAAAGCACCATTATAGAGAGCTCATCATATGTACTTATCAATGAAATCAATATGATTTATATATGCTAATTTAAAGTAATTGTAGGGCTGCAGGTGTAGTTCAGTGGTTTGTGCGTATGAGGACCTGGATTCCATTCTTAACACTACCTCCCCCCTGCAAAAAAAAGAAAAAGTTGTGAGTATAGTGGTATGTTGTTGTTGATTTTTGGTGCCAGTGCTGGGGTTTGAAGTCAGGGCCTGCATATGCTGTCCCTGAGCTGCTTTTGCTCAAGGCTATTGCTGGTCCACTTGAGCTCTATTTTTGGCCTTTTTGATATTTGGAAGAAAGAATCTCACAGACTTTTCTGCCCAGGCTGGCTTTGGAACCATGTTCCTGAAATCTCAGTCTCCTAATTACAGGCATGAGCCATCAGCGTCCAGTTCTTTTTTTTTTTTTTAGTACTAGTCCTAGGGCTTGACCTCAGGGTCTGGGCATGGTCCCTTTGCTCTTTGGCTCAAGACTGCTGCTCTGCCACCTGAACCACACAGTGACTTACGACTTTTTGGTGGTTAATAGGAGATAAGTGGTCTTGGCTTATCTAGTTTTGAAGTAGCTAGTTTGTTTGTTTTTTTTCCTTCGGTTGTGAGGCTTGAACTCTGGCCCTGAGCGCTATCCCTCAGCTCTTCGGCTAGCGCTCTACCACTTGAGCTACAGCGCCACTCTGGTTTTCTGGTGGTTTATTAGAGATAAGAGTTTATAGACTTTCCTGCCCAAGGTGGCTTTGAACCGTGATCCTCAGATCTCCGCCTCCTGAGTAGCTAGGATGACAGGTATGAGCCACCGGCGCTTGGCTTGAACTAGCTAATTTTGAACTGTGATTCTCAGATCTTTGCCTCCTGACTACATGCTTGAGCCACTGGGGCCTGGCTCTGAGTTTTTTGTCAGTCTTGCTATTTCACCCTGTTTGGCCTCCAAATGGCAGTCTTCTTGTCTCTGCCTCCCAAGTACTGGGATTCCAAATACACACCACCATGCTCAGCTAAAATTTTAGAGTTTTACCAACCATATCTAATCATTTCTGACATTTGAATGTACATATTGTTCCCTCTTTTATTTTTTTTGTCGGTCGTGGGACTTGAACTCTGGGCCTGGGCGCTGTCCCTCAGCTCTTCAGCTCAAGGCGAGCGCTCTACCACTTGAGCTACAGCGCCACTTCCGGTTTTCTGGTAGTTTATTGGAGATAGGAGTCTCACCGTCTCTCCTGCCCGGGTTGGCTTTGAACCGTGATCCTCAGATCTCAGCCTCCTGAGTAGCTAGGATTACAGGCGTGAGCCACCAGCGCCCGGCTGTTCCCTCTTTTAAATGAGCCTCCTTTGCCTGCAGTTTGTGTTCTCAACCCATTTTTCTTCTTTATTGGATCAATAGCAATACAAATTCCCTATTCTTATTCACAGTTACCATGTAGTTTCACTCCTGTTTGTAGCAAAACTTACAAGCTTTTTTCTGTAATTTTATAATTTTAAAAAAGTTTTGAAAACAACTATACACCAAAAAATATTAAGGTGTTGTGCAAAGGGGTTACTATTTCATAAGTCAGGTAATGAGTACATTTCATTGTTGGGACAATGTCACTCTTTTCCTCACTATCCCAGTTTTCCCCTCCTGTCCCAGCCCACAGTTGTATAGTTCATTTTCCACTAATGCTACTGAACATTGGTTCACCTTTCCTCCTTCCCTTTCTGCGCCACTTCCTTTGCCTCCCTAAAAAGAAGCAAAAGCAAAACACCAACACCACCAACAAAAACCTATGTTCCCATTTCCTGGAATTTGTTTCGATAAATAATATTTTATTTATTTATTTATTTATTTTTTTGGGTCCAGTTGTGGGGCCTGAACTCTGGGCCTGGGTGCTATTCCTCAGCTCTTCAGCTCAAGGCTAGCACGCTACCACCTGAGCCACAGCGCCACTTCCAGCTTTTTTCTTTTTGGTATATGGTGCTGAGGAATTGAACCCAGGGCTTCACGCATGCAAGGCAAGCACTCTACCACTGAGCCACCTTCCCAGCCCAATAAATAATATTTTTAAATGTTCAAAGGAGTTACACCTTTGGCCTAAGAGATCCTCCTTTAGTCTCTTTGTACGTAAATGCCTGTGGTCCTATATAAGTTATCATGTCTAGTTTTTTTTAGATCTAGCTTCCATAAGTGGACCATTTGTCTTCTGAGCTTGACTTACCTCAATAACATTTAGGTATATCCATTTCCTTGCAAAATGACATGCTCGTTCTAATGGATGAGTAAAATTCCATTGTGTATATGTGCCACATTAAAAAAATCTTATTATTAAAGTTTGTACAGAGCAGTTGCCATTTCATAAATGAGGTATGAGTACATCTGTTTTTGGGGGACAGTGTCTCCCTTCCTTTGCTTTTCCTGTTTCCCCCTCTCATCCCTGCACACATTATATAGGTTATTTTCCACATAGTGTATACTGAGTAGCATGATTACATTTGTTCACCCTTCTTCCCTTTCTGTGCCCCCTTTTACTTCCCTTCAAAAAACCCAAAATGGGCTGGGAAGGTGGCTCAGTGGTAGGTAGAGTGCTTGCCTTTCATGCATGAGGCCCTGGGTTCGATTCCTCAGCACCACATAAGCAAAAAGTAAAAAGCCAGAAGTGGTGCTGTGGCTCAAGTGGTAGAGCGCTAGCCTTGAGCTGAAGAGCCGAGGGACAGTACCCATGCTCAGAGTTCAGGCCCCATGACTGTACCCAAAAAACAAAACAAAAACTCAAAACACCAAAAGCATAAACACCACTACTACTACCACCACCAATAACCCATGAATTTTTTTCAATAAATAGTATTTTAACTGTTTTGAGAACACCTTTGGGTTCTTTCCCTAAGGGTATCCTCCTTTAGCCTGTGTGTGAATGCCTAGAGTTCTGTTTATTATTATTTATTTATCCAGTCCTGGGGCTTGAACTCAGGGCCTGGGCTCTGTCCCTGAGCGCCTCTGTGCTCAAGGCTAGCACTCTACCACTTGAGCCACAGCACCACTTATGGCTTTTTCTGTGTATGTGGTACTGAGGATTTGAACCCAGGGCTTCATGCATGCTAGGCAAGCGCTCTACCACCGAGCCACATTCCCAGCCCCTGAGTCCTGTTAATTATAGTTACATTTTAGTTCTAGCTTCTATATGTGAAACAAGACATTCTGTGTCTCTGAGTGATTTGTTGTAGGTCTATCCATTTCCCTGCAAATGAAGTAATTTTATTCTTTCTAATGGATGAATAAAATTTAATTATGCATATATACATTTTATTGATCCACTCGTCTTTTGTAGGGCATCTGGGCTGTTTTCATAACTTGGCTATTATGAATAGTGCAGCAGTGAACGTGGATGTACAAGTGTCTTTTCTGTACCCTAACTTGTAATGGTCTGGGTAGATAGATGTCTAAGAGTGGAATGGAGTCATAGGGAAGTTTTTTTTTCTTTTTTCTTCTTTCTTCTGTGCTGGGGCTTAAACTCAGGGCCTGGGACATGAACCTGAGCTGCCCTACTTTTTGCTTTTTTGGGTAGTTTGCTGCCCAGGTTGGCTTTTTGAACCACAATCCTCAGATATCAGGCACTTGAGTAGTTAGATTTACACTTGTGAGCCACCAGTGTTTGACATTTATTTAGGTTTTTTTTGAGGAATCTCCAAACTGCCTTCCAGAATGGTTGTACTAGTTTACATTCTCACCACACTGCAATAAGGTTCATTCTCCCTTCCGCCCCTCATCCCTACCAGCATTTGTTGTTTGAATTCTTTTTTTGTTGTTGGTGGTAGTGGTGGTTGTCGTGAGGCTTGAACTTTGGGCCTGGGTGCTGTCCCTCAGCTCTTCAGCTCAAGGCTGGCACTCTACCACTTGAGCCACAGCGCCACTTCCAGTTTTCTGGTGGTTCGTTGGTGATAATTGGAGATAAGAGTCTCACCGACTTTCCTGCCCAGGCTGGCTTTGAACCAAGATCCTCAGATCCCAGCCTCCTGAGTAAATAGGATTACAGGCATGAGCCACCAGTGCCTGGCTAAGAATGAGTTCTTTTAACAAAAAATTTACCAAGAATAAGGTTCAGAAACCACTTTTCTTAATATATTTACATACTTACTAGGTTTAAGGTACAGTACTGTATTTAAACAAGATGTCATCTGTGGGCCAGACATTCCTTACCCCTGTGTGATACAGCCAGTATTGTAGGGATTGAAGTGATAGCCACGTGTGATTCACTGGCTGTAGTTCGGACAAAGGTGTACCAAAGAGCTGGTGTAGTTTCTCCAATAAGATGTCCCCAGGCATAAGAATATTCAGATTTATCATGCAATCACTGATTGCTACTTTGAGTAGTTCTGCTTTTCCATATACTTTGAGGTTTCTGGCCATTGTAGGGACAGAGTGGCAGAACAGCTCATATGACAGGTAGGAAGCCATTTGACATTTCTTAAGTGTTATTTCCTGAATTTCTGGATTGGAAGCATAATTCAACTGGTGGTGTGCCTGCAAAGCAAGTGCTAAGGTCCTGAGTTCAAATCCCAGTACTAAAATCACAAACAACTGAACTTCTGATCTTCCCTCTACTCTATATCCTTTTTTTTGTCTTTCCATAATCTTATAAATTCCATCTTTTTCACTTACTCCGGCCAAAAAATTGGGCTTCCTATCTAATCCATGAGGAAATCTGTTAAGGTAAAGTAGAGTTCCACCTTCACTGTTCACTTCCCATTTAGAGCTACCACCACTGGATTCCAAGATGCTTTGCTAACTTATTTCCCTGCTTCTGACATCACATAACTTCATACTAGCAGCCAGAATTTTTTTTTAGGGGGGGGGTGCCAGTCCTGGGGCTTCAACTCAGGATCTGGACACTTGTCACTCTGCTTTTTTTGTTCAAGGTTAATGCTCTACCACTTGCACCACAGCTCCATTTCTGGCTTTTTGCTAGCTAATTAGAGGTAATCTTAGCCTTTCTTACCTGGGCTGGCTTCCAGTCATAATCCTCCTGAGTAACTAGGATTATAGGCAGGAGCCATCAGTGCCCAGCTAATTCCCTTGTTTTTCTGCATTAGCTAGATTCTGAGGATTTCCAAGCCCAGACCCAAACTTCCTCCTAAGTGCTTTAGCAAGCTATGCATCTAGTTTAGAGGCATCTAGTTTAAGTCTGTCCCTAGACTGGGTTAATCCCCAGTTCTTTAGATAACTGTAGGAGTTCTTTCTAGACAGTGGTCCTCAGTCAGAGTTGGGAGGAAGGGATCAAGAGACAAAACAAGATGAAAAATGATGGGAAGAGCTCTTAATGTGGCAATTCACAAATAGTTGAGGTGTTTTAAAATGTGTGAGAAGCTAAGACTCTAGTTTCCACATAATGCCTCTCCTTCCCTCTTCATTTTCTTAGGACCCACCACTGTCTTAGAAAAATAGAACCAGTTGGGAATGTTGCTCACTTGTTAACTCTTATCTAGCATGTGCAAGGCCTTTTGTTCCATCCTGGGGGACAGGCCAACAACTAAGCAGAAAGGAAATTAAAATTGAACCAGAGTGTTTGTTCCCTTGGAGTTTGGATTCGGCAAGCACACAATCTAAGGCAGATGTAAGGCTGGAGTTCTCCAGTGCTCCCTTGGCCCTTTCAATATTCTCCCTGAACATAATGCTTTTCAACTACTAGTGATTTTCCTTTTCCATCTGCACCCCTTCTAGAACATTCAGCAAAGCCTGAAGGATGCCATTGTATCTAGTTTATTTTGTAGTTCTTTTTTTTTTGGGGGGGGGGCGGGGTCCGGTTGTGGGGCCTGAACTCTGGGCCTGGGCGCTGTCCCTCAGCTCTTCAGCTCAAGGCTAGCGCTCTACCACTTGAGCCACAGCGCCACTTCCGGCTTTTTTCTTTTTGCTTATGTGGTGCTGAGGAATTGAACCCAGGGCCTCAGGCATGCTCTACCACTGAGCCACCTTCCCAGCCCCTATTTTGTAGTTCTTATCTCACTTTTTTGCTTGATGATTTATTGACTATTCACAAGATTATAAGGGGGACAAAATCTGGGAGTGATCCCTGGAACAGGTATCAATAAATATGCAGATATAAATCACCATGTGAATGATGTGCCAGTGGGTCATGCCTACTCAGAAGGGTGAGGTAAGATCATGGTTTGAAGCCAATCTGGGTTAAAAAAAAGTCCATGAGACTTACCTCCAATTAACCAACTAATGGTTCAAGTGATAGAGCCTGTGAAAAAGCCAAGCAAGTGTGCCAGTTCTGGGCTGGGAAGATGGCTCAGTGGTAGAGCGCTTGCCTTGCATGCATGAGGCCCTGGGTTCGATTCCTCAGCACCACATAAGCAAAAAGAGAAAAGCCAGAAGTGGCGCTGTGGCTCAAGTGGTAGAGGGCTAGCCTTGAGCTGAAGAGCCGAGGGACAGTGCCCAGGCCCAGAGTTCAGGCCCCACGACCCGACCCCCCCGCCCCGCCCAAAAAAGTGCCAGTTCCTGAGTTCAAGCCCGTGAAAAGTGCCAGTTCCTGAGTTCAAGCCTGTGTGTGTGTGTGTGTGTGTGTGTCCCCGTGTGTTTGTCTCGTAAGCAGGAATGTGGATGTGTTTCAACCCTGAGGAGGACTGTGGCTTTGATGTGTCGTGATCCCTAAGGTCAGAGCTAGAGCACTGCCAGTTCTCCCTCAGCTCTACTGCAGTTCCCCCGCACCTGAGATTCTCCATAAATGTAAACATGGCTTGCCGGGCCCCTCCCCTCCCCTCCCTCTCTTTCTCCAAGAAGGGACAGATCATTTAACCTTCTTAAGCCTATTACTTTAATAGGAAAGCCAACCATGTTCCTCACTGGGTTCTTGTGAATTAGCAGAGGGTGAATGTGTGGTTTGTATTTGGCCTGCAAACCTCAGGCACTATTCTTAGAATTTATCTTTCCCTATGGGTTCCTGGAGCTGATCATGCCATCCTGCATCTTAGTTCTCCTTGGCAGTGGAGCACAGCCCTGCTGTCACTCAAGAAAACCTTTACACTGATTCTTGACCAATATGACAGCTGTTTCTCCCGCTCTTCTCCCCAACCTCGTCATCCTGACTAGCTTTAAAGCCAATCTCGGGCAAACTGCTTCCTTTCTCTGGCCATCTTGCAGGTAGCTAAGGATAAGCTCCTTGTCACACACTTAAGTATCCACAGGGTCTATCTAGTATTTTTTTTCCCTGTGCCTCACTTCTCTATATGACTGGAAATCAGAGTGGAATCAGGGGGAGGTCAGGAGCTTTGCCGGGCAGAGCTGAGGCGAAGGAATTCCAAGTGTTCTCCCATCACCTGGAAAGATGCTCTGCTCTGGAAGTTCCCACACCAGGAATACAGGTGCTTTTCTCCCAGGCAGTAATACTTAAACCTGGTTGTGTTTTTTTTCCCCCTCTACTTCTAAGTACTCCACAGAATACTGCTGCTGTGGTGGGACCTTGCGTGGGTAGGTGCTTGTAAACCTCCTCCAAATTGCCAACTAATCAAGAGTTCATGCTCAAAGGCTTAGCTAGGGTAGTGTTTTCCCTACCCCACCAAAATGAGCTAGAGCATCTCTATGTCCACTTCTTGTTTCTCTGCTACTGCTAAGTGTGGTTCTATTGGAGAGAAATATTTTCAAATTTAAATCTTGTTATTGGTCATGGGGCTTAAACTCAGCGCCTGGGTCACAGACTTCCCTGCCTGGGCTGGCTTTGAACGGTGATTCTCAGATCTCAGCCTCTTGAGTAGCTAGGATTACAAGTGTGAGCCACCAGCGCCCAGCTTCAAGTTTAAATCTTAAGACTTACCAATAATGGTAATGGTTTTGTATTTCTCATGGCAATTATTTATGCCACATTTTTGTTACAGCTGTGAAATGTTTTAAAATCTGAGTGTTAGTAGGTGGTGGTGATGCAGTTCTAACCTGTCTTCCTAACCACCCATCCTATAACATTTTCCAGGAAATGGAACTTGCTAGCTCACACAGGCAACCAGTTATTTGGGAGGTCAACCTGGCAAAAAGTTGGCTAGCTGTGATGGTGTGCACCAGGGACCAACCAGCCACACCTGGAGGCATATAAGATAGGATTGTGGTCACAGGTTGGCCCAGTTAAAATAGCAAGACACACTATTCAGGAAAATCAATCACTTACAGCTTTAAACACCTCTCTTCAGACTGTTCCTGTGTAACACTTACTCGCTCCAGCCCATCTATGATTTTTTTTTTCTTCCTTTAAGACAAAATATCGGGCTAGGAAGATAACTCAATGGTAGAGTGCTTACCACCTAGCATGCACGAAGCCCTGGGTTCCATTCCTCAACACCACATAAACAGAAAAAGCTGGAACTAATAATTTGGGTCAAGTGGTAGAGTGCTAGCCTTGAGCAAAAGCAGCTTAGGGACAGCACCCAAGCCCTGAGTTCAAGCCCCAGGAATGGCAAAAAAAAATAAAAAGTAAAAAAAAGATTAAAAAAGTATCAGTTCTGCCGACGTGATTAGGGAAGCCTAACATATCACACTAATTTCACGTGTAACTTGCCTAGTGTTAAACTCAAAATCCTATCTCATTCTCTCAAGTGCTGGGATTACAAATGTGTACCACTATGCTTGGTTGAAACATTTTTTTTTTATTGGTCCAACCAGCCCAAATCCAATCAAGTCACTGGATAGGTCATTGGTGACCTACCTCACCCTTTTCATGTGGTCCTCTGCAGGACTTCTACCATTAACGCTCTAGGTTTGTTAGTACTCTTCTAGTGATTTAGAAAGAGCTTGACTACAAGCTGCACCTTATTTATTGGTGGCTCAAGATTTGGACTGCGTCATTACACTCGCTATCACTTTAGCGACATTCTCAGCTAACCTATTCCCTGTTTCTGAAGGCACCACTAACTAACCTCACTTCTACTTCTGAATTTTAGACATTCATTCACTTGAGTCTTCGTAGCTGAGCACAACTGGAAAAGCATCGCAATGTAAATAATAGTCACACGAAAGATTAAGTGTTAGAAACGTTTATTTGTCAAAAAATAAAAAAATGGGAGGAGTGGAGTAAAACAAGGCTAAATTTCAGCTAATGCTGTATCACGATCACAGGTAAGACAAAAAACAAAACAAACAAAACAACAACAAAACCCCCAATGGTCCTAGCAATTTCAAAGATTAGCTTCCATGTTAGAGTCCAGAGCTAACAAAGAAGAGCAAGGGCTGCTTGCCACTACATGGTCATTTTAAAGGGAAAGGAGATGCTGCAGGTAGGCAGGGAGAAGGGCTCAACTCCTAGGGAAAGCAAGATCAGAGGGCTCCACTGCATGGAGGAAGGGGATGCCAGCATAATCCTTACCTAGGGCTGTTCAGAGGCTGAGGATATAAGGAACAGTGAAAAGCTACAGATACTAGCATCAGGAAGGAAAGAAAAGTCAACTTAGAAGAATTAAATTAAGAAAGAAAACATAGTTGGTCACAAACTCCTTTGTTTACTGAAACATGAAGCAATGGAAACATCCCGGCAAAGGGGACCGCGCGGAGCAAGTTCTCATATATGACCGCAGCCCGAGGGTTCAGTCCGCAATTATCCTACCTGAAAGAGAGCACAACACAAGAGGCTTACACAATGCCTGGACAGCAGCCTGGCTCCGTGTACAAGGGCCCTGGTCACGTCCTGTATTCCAGCGGGGGCGGGGAAAAACAAAGAACAAAACAAAACCAAGTCAGACTGTATCAAATGTATCCCACAAAATTAACCCAGGACTCTTAATAGCTATCTATAAGAACCACTTACAGCAATGTATAGAACAATATGCAATCTAAGTGGAAGACTTCTGTGGTGGTGGTAAGTTCCACTTTCTCATTTTCTTACCCATGTTTTAAGCAGGTTTCAACAAAAGGCATACATGATCAAGAATTTCAGGCTAATTTGGGAATTCAGGAAAAGCAGAAGGTGCTGAGATCTCAGATAGTCAACTGCTCCATTTGCTTTTTCCTTTGAGTTTGAACTTGGGGCCTGTGCTTGAGCCACACCCCCAGCCAAAGAGTCGTGTAAGCAACCCTGCCTGCTCTTTTTAAAGACAGAACACGGCCATACCATGTTGCCCAGTTTAGCTATGAATTCTTGAGCTCAAGCTGACCTTCCAAGTAGTTATGACTATACCTACACCCCACTGGGCCTAGCTCAGCTGCACTATTCTAAATGTATCATTCTAATCTTTCACATAAACTTTCTGAAATGATAGTCACAAAGGGTTTGTCACAAGTGGTTTGTCGTTTGTCCATCTACAACACACACAACTACATGTCACAGTATTAGAGGTAGATCCATAGTGCCAGTAGTTCCCCTAATTGACCAAGTCAAAAGAAGAAATGACTGCTAGGTTTTTCTAATTCTTCCATTGATGACAGGAACTCCACCAATGGCTGGGAGGGAGAAAAACAAAAAAGTTAACTCACACCAAGTTCCTCTACTTATTACACACAAAGAGCCAAATCTTGGTCTTGATCTTTGCCAATCCACTTCAAAAGTTGTGATGTTCTTGGATCAGTTCTGCTAGGGTGAGACCCAAATTTGGATCCCCAACAGTTCTGGAGTATTTCATTCTGGCAGCCTCATTAACATCAGGCTCCTGGGACTGCAACCAACTCAGGGTTATTCAGTCCATCTGAGGTTCACACCTGGAAGGTAAGTTTCTTTGAAAGTCATCACTAAAATGAGGTTAGTTGAATAGCCACTGCTTCAAGTTAAAATTCAATTTTAAAATGCCCTGACAATACTCATTAAAAACCATAACATACTTAACTAAAAATGTAACGATAGAAATAAGTTATATGACAAGTTGATAGCAACTTACTTCATAGGTATCTCATGGTAGATCCAACTGTGAAAATTAACAGCAAACTCCACAGGTTCTAAGATGGACACAGTGCTGCACACGGTCTCAGGAAATCCCAAGTCTTACTAATGTAATCATGTAGGACATATAATTTATCAACGTTCGGGTCACATTTGCTTCTCACTTTACAAAGAGCAAGTTGCTGTAACTTTGTTTTCTTGTACACACATACATCAAGAGAGGGGAGGAGGTAAGTTAGGAATCTGGAAGCTCAGTGGCTTCGAAGGGATGCTCAATTTCAAAGTACAAAGAAAACCATGAGTATATAAAGTTGTCATGCTGCCATATGCATTTTGATGATTTGGCCCATCTCTACACACTCCTACTTATTCTTGCCATTCTAATACCTTTGGTACATATTTCAAAGGAAACATTAAAATTTCAGTTCCTACCTATGGGATTTTTTTTTGCATGTCAGAAAATTACCAGTTTATCTAATTCCTTAAGTATTCTCTACAAAAACAACTGCAGAAGGAAATGGGACACGTAGCACAGGCTTCAGAGAGAGGGCTTACAGAGGTTTAGGATCTGAGTGAGGAAAAGGACTACACAGGACAGCATCGGAATGTTTGGCACTGAAGCAAGCATCACAGAATGAAACCTTTATAGGACTTGATCTAGCTTGCAGATAGGATACTTTGATGAAGTCTTAATGACCCAAGAAACAGTTTTAAACTGGATGCCTAAAATTAGTTAACATTCTTCCTGTGATAGCATCAGTAGTTCCTTTCTGCTTAAGACTACAGTGACCTTCACAGTGGAAAGAACATGAGTTTTAGCTTGGTCTGAGTTTGAATTTGGGCTCTACCTCTCATTTACCCAATGACTTAGGACAAAGTACTGAATGTCTCTGAGCCCCGGGTCTTGTCTGTCGGCCAAAATCCTTATTGTCTAGATGACAGTATGCACCACGGGTACCTGACAACTACTAGTTCCCTCAAATGTATCCCGTGCCCCAAATCTGCTTAAACAACTGATTAAAGAATGTTCACACTAACGAACTGGGCCAAGCACTAAAACCCCAACAAGGCCAAACAAACCCGTGTAACAGGCCTAAGCTGCAGAAATATGCAAAACTAGTTTTTGGGTACAGTTCTGACAGCAAACAAGTGGCTGGAGCCTCCTCGATGAAGAAAAGTTCTCTTGCAAGGGAACTAGGTGCAATCTTAACTACGCCCACCCCACTCTCACCTCCAGTTTTTAAAAGGCTGAGTACCGTGTTCGGTCCACATACTGCTCTCGCTCATACCGGGCCATGTCATACAGAGAATTCCGTGCAGCTGCGGAGGCCTGAGACAGCTCGCTCTCTGGCCCATACCCGTAGCCCTCGCCGACTGCCGGGAGCGCGGCTGCCGAGCGGCGCAGCGGGCTCCTGTCCCTTCCGTAGTAAGACGAAGAGGAGGCGGCCATGGCGGCTGAGGTGGCGGCCGCCCCCGAGTTCTGCAATAGGTGTCTGTCGTAGGGATCCACCGAGGTGGAGTTGAGGTGGTTGGTCACGGCCGAGCTCTGGACTTGGGGCAGGTGGGACATGGACTGCTCTGCGTAGTTGTAGGCGGAGGCGGCCGCCGCAGCCGCCACGGCCTCGTAGGAGCGCACGCGGTAGCGCTTGTAGTAGTCGAGGGCGCCGTAGGCGTCGTTGTAGTACACGGACTCCCCGTAGCCCATGGTGTAGGGCGTGCGCACCGCGCCGTACTGTTCATTGTACTGCTCCGTAAAGTCTGCCACGCGCCCCGTGCGGTCCACCGGACACTCTTTGGACCAGTGCCCCTCTTTCCCGCACCGGTAACAGCCGCTCTGGTCCCCCATCCCAGGAGCAGTCCGAAGCCGGCTGGTGGACAACTGCACGTGCATTCTTTTGCCTTGAGGAAATAGATTGTGATAATTTATTATATCTCGGTGGTATTTTTTATCCTCCCCGATGAAAGCAAACAGAAGAAACACACGCAACGCATACATTCCTGTGACTTCACTCAGCAATCCTCTCCCAAAACCAGTAGAGGTGATAGAGGAAACGAGTCCCCTCGGCCACACCACACTCCCTCCCGCTGGTCTCCACGGCTCTTCGGACACAGAAAGCGAAAAACTTCCCTCTGTGCCTGTTACTAGTTTAGCAGTTAAGGCCCACCAATACTCCATTTATCTAGCAGAACTTCAGTTAGGCCACATTTGGAAGCCATGTTTCCCACCTGGACATTTCCTGTATTTCCTAAGCACCCACAAACCAGAGCAAAGTCCTGCAGGATATAGCCCAGTGCTAATAGCACATGCTTATTAGATGGCATTCAGTACTCAGTATCCTGGATTCAGGACTCAGCATTGCAAAAAGAATTAAAATTTCAATAACAGCAATCTTCTGCTATCTTGTTTCCTCCAGCAATTTGAGCTGGTTATCACCAGAGGCTGTATTGTGCACCTAAGCCATACTTGACTTGATTCATCTCTCTACCTGTGGGGTTTTTTAAGACCCTCAAGATTTCAGCACACACACACACACACACACACACACACACACACACACACACACACACACACACCCCGCCACCTTTGTCTTAGTCCATTCTACTGCAGAAGATTATTGGACCAACTGCTTTCAACAATTATATATATTTATTTATTTACTTACTTACTTACTTACGAATTAAGATTTTAAAACAGTACTAGCAGCTGGGCACTGGTGGCTCATGCCTGTAATCCTAGCTACTCAGGAGGCTATCTGAGGATCACAGTTCAAAGCCAGCCTGAGCAGAAAAATCCCCTTGAGACTCTTTAATTAACCACTGGAAGTGGAGCTGTGGCTCAAAGTGATAGAGTGCTAGCTCTGAGCAAAACAAAAGCACCCAGGCCTCGAGTTCAAGCCCCACAACCACCCCAAACAAAAAAACCCAGTAACAGAAGTCAGGCACTGTTGGCTAATGCCTGTAATCCCAGGCTACGCAGAAGCCTGAGATCTGAGGATCACAGGAAAGTCTGTGAGACTCATCTACAATTCACCACCAAAAAGTCCGAAATGGAGCTATAGCTCAAGTGTCGTGAGCACTAAAGCTCAGAGACAGTGCCCTTGGTTCAAGCCCCAGGACCAGCATAAAACAAAACAGACAAAAAACAAACCCTACCAGCTTTTTAAGGACAAAATGTTTGTATATAGTGGAGTGATCAGCAATTCATCCTGCTACATAGCTTATAATTTCTTACATGGATTCTCCACTTGTTAGAAAAATGCAATTACCTAAAAATCTCACTCATTCTAACAAGCCTTGTCCATGCTTCCAGGAAATGACAGGCATTGAAGAATTGCTTCTGGGGCTTGTGTACCACCAAACTTGGGAATTTCAACCCTTATTGATGAAAGCATTGGTCTTTAAGAGCAGTTTAAGAAAAGTAGTATCTCAGCAGTTTGGAGATCAAGTAGAAGTTTTTCAAATTGGAGCCAAAGGCAGTGAGCACAGAGGGCAGGGCTTCATGTCACACAAGGGCTACTAGGGACAAATCCCCATCTGCACCGGCAAGTCGCTCTCTTAAACAAAACTTGCCCTGTATGCAGGTAGGTTGACAGGAAGCCTTGTGCTCCAATCATCCTTTTGGGATTCAGGACAGCAGCCACAATAGTGCCTGTATGGAACTTGAGAGGGAGCAAGTTAGTATGCTCTACCAATGTAGTCAATGTCGTAAGGCCCCCTCACTTTCCAGTACTTGTTGCTCTAACAGCACAAACAGAACTGAGGTTCAGGCGGGCCTAAACACAAAGACTACCAAAAACTAACCAACACAAAAAGGGCTGGCAGAATGACTCAAGGGATGGAGTACCTACCTGGCAATCATGAGGCATTGAGTCCAAACCCTAGTACCACCAAAAAAAAAAAAAAAAAAGATACCAAATGAAGGAGGTACTGAATCACCCAACCTACCATTACTTTCAGATTTAAATATTCCTAATCTAATCCTTCAGTGTTATTAAATATTCCTAATCTAATCCTCCAATGTTATTAAGGACCATAATGTTTAGAAGAGAAACAGATTTCTGCCTATTTCTATATAATAGAGCTCTCTATAATTCAGACTAGAAAATGGTGGCTTTCAAACATACAAGTGAGATTAAGCTACATGAGCCACAAACTACTCTAATTCTGAAGTCAGAGAAACCATGACAATCCAAAAGCCAGCCATTCCAGAGACCTAGAAATCATCTGTAAGGAAAAATAATTCATTGAGTTTGCTCAATACTTTCTTTAGAGTTTAGAAAAACAAATCTAGTAATTTTACTTTGATATTTTAAATATGAAATCCAATCTCAATTCTTGCCTTTCTTTACTCAAGTTTGTAAGGACCTACAGCAAAATCTATCTCTGTATAGTTGTACTATGCTTCTCTATTACTTTTAGGAACCAGGTCAAAGAAAACTGACGATTTTACCACACAAAAAAAGAAAGATTTTCTGACACCTACAAGTTACTGAACTCTTAATACTCTCCAGAAAACCAGACCAATAAAATTGTTTACTCTTGGGAGTGAGAGTAGAAGAGAGTATTAAAATGCTGAGATGTGGAAAGCTCAGGGTCCTAATTTCTGAGCTACACGTGCCAGAATGCACAGATGGGTAGAGATGTAGTTAATATGTAATAGTCCTTCTGACTTCATCCTGACCAAGACACCACTACACACACTTCCCCTTTCAGCAGCAGGAATGGTTACTTTCCTTGCTAGTTCCTATGAAAACTGTTCACTGATGCTTGTAGAAAGAAACCATTTTGAGAAACATGTAAACTGAGAGTCTACAACTTCCTTTTAGAAATGGCAGTCATTAACATAGAATAAGATAGTGCTGGGGGGGGGGCGAGGGGGGAGGGGTAAGGGGGGAGGCTGACTCAGGCCTCAGTAGGCATTCATCACTGAGCCGAGGATACCTCCAAATGCTTCTTAGTGGTAATTTCTGGGATTTCCAGCCCAGGCACACCCTGGCTTCTGATCTACCTGTTTTAACCTTCCTCCTGTAGTTATGCTACTGGACCCAGCTCTTGGTTGAGAAAGGATCTCAAATTTTTCTGCCTAGGTTGGCTTCAAACCATGATTCTTCCATTCCTAGCTTCCAAGTAGCTAGTATTACAGGTGAGCCATCAGCTCAAAGTGGCACTTTTTAGGGGCTACCTTCATTAGATGATTTGAAAAAGCTTTAAACTGAAAAACATAAGCCAGGTGCGATGGCCCTTGCTCTAACCCCAGTACTCTGAGGCAAGAGGACCTCTAGTAGGAAGCCAGCCTGGACTAGAGGGAGACCATGTCTTAAAAAACAAAAAGCACCAGGTGCCGGTGGCACTCAGGAGGCTGAGGATTGCGGTTCAAAGCCAGCTCAGGCAGGAAAGTCCATGAGACTCCTATCTCCAATAAACCACCAGAAACCCAAAAGTGGCTCTGTGGCTCAAGCAGTAGAGCACTCGCCTTGAGCTGAAGAGCTCAGGGACAGCGCCCAGGCCCATAGTTCAAGCCCCATGACTGACCAAAAAAAAAAAAAAAAAGAATACAACAAAAGTAACTAACTTTATATTACAATACTAAGCTTACTTATCACCTGGAGAAAAAGATGGCCACAAAAATGTCTGTTTTATAACCCAGAATTAGAGGAGTCAGGCAGAGAATCCGAAAACCAAACACATTTTCTTCCTAATTCAGTTTATCATTTATACTTTCTAAGAAAGTGAAAACACTAAAAAAAAAAAAAAAAAAACCTCATGGTTCCATTCATTATTCAGATATCCACTTCCTAAAGTAATTATACCTGCTTTATTGTTTTTGGTCAGGTTGTGGGGCCTGAACTCTGGGCCTGAGCACTGTCCCTCAGCTCTTCAGCTCAAGGCTGAAGAGCCACTTGAGCCACAGCACCACTTCCGGCTTTTTTCTTTTTGCTTATGTGGTGCTGGGGAATGGAACCCAGGGCCTCATGCATGCAAGGCAAGCGCTCTACCACTGAGCCACCTTCCCCGTTATACCTGCTTTATTAAGACACATACTTAGGACTGGGGGTGTAACTCTATGATGGAGTGCTATTTAGCATGCACAAGGGACTCAGTTCGGTTTTCAGCACCAAAAATAAGGCAAACAAAGCCAAACACATGCTCATCCTAAGCCAATTCTCAGCTTCCCTAATACAATCTTCCCTCTTTCCTCTTATTACTTTTTTTTAAGAGCGGGGATGGATGTGTGTGTGAGTCTAATCAAAGGTACACTGTGTACATAAAGGCACATGTCAAAATGAAACTTCCTTGTACAACTAATTGATGCTAATAAAATGTAAATAAGCATCTGTCTTACAAAAAATAAAAAGATATGTAGTATTGTACTAGAATACATATGAAGTGTTTGTACCTGGATTTTACATCGGTTTACGTTTTGCTTGTTATCTGACAAGTGAGAAGCCTCCTTCAGAACCAGAGGTTGGGGGCTGAGTAAAAGAACATTTTGCTTAACACCTAGGGAGAGGGGACCTCCTTCACTCCCCACTGTCCACCATCATCCATTCACAGCAAATGAAAAGAATTAAAAATACTTTTAAAGCTGAAATGCACCAGCATTCCAAAATAATAAAAAAAAAAAGTTAGCATGAAAAATTAGGAAAGCTTTTCCATCTTAATCAACTTTCTAACATAGTTGTGAGCAGCACCAACATTTCACATTTGCTGCTATATTCTAGTCTTGCTAGGGGTCTGGGAGGGAAGTATGGAAGAGATCATCAACTCTTATTTATTTTGGCTGGTCCTGGAGTTTTAACCCAGGGCCTGGGCTCTGTCCCTGAGCCTTTCTGTGCTTAAGGCTAGCGCTTCTACCACTTGAGCCACAGCACCACTTCCAGTCTTTTCTGTTCATGTGTTACTGAGGAATTTAACCCAGGGCTTCATGCATGCTAGTCAAGCACTCTACCACTAAGTCACATTCCTAGCCCCAACTCTGTAAGTGCAGAAGCCAGGCATTGGTGGCTCACCCCTGTAATCCTAGCTACTCAGGAGGCTGAGATCTGAGGATCCCGGTTCAAAGCCAGCCCAGGCAGGAAAGTCCATGAGACTCTTATCTCCAATTAAACACCACAAAAGCCACAAGTGGAACTGAGGCTGAAGTGGTAGAGCACTAGTCTTGAGGAAATAAAGCTCAGGGACAGTGCCCAGGCCCTAAGTTCAAGCCCAAGGAAGGAAGGAAGGAAGGAAGGGTGGGAAGGAGGGAGGGAAGGAAAGGAAAATGACTGGTAAATGACAAGTACCTGCAGTTTGGCCCCATGCTTTGAAGAGTAACTTCAGTTCAGGAAATCACTGGTTGAGGCCAGAAGTACTCTAGTGTTCCCTCACAAATATCAGCTATTTGCACACTTTTTTTTTACCCTTTTCTCCCCTTGGTCTTTTCATTCTCTTTTCTAGGTTTAGCCAAGGACTTTCCAGTACTTCCTCACACCTCTTTCAGTGGCATTTGGGACAAAGAGTGTGTTGACTTTGGAAAAAGGAAAATGGCTGTGAATGTGTGGTCTGATCTGACATTGTTGATGAAACCTTGCAGAACAGCACTATCCAGCAGAACTTTCTATGATGATGGAAATGTCTCACATGTGCTAATGCAGTAGCCATTACCCTTGTGAACAAGTGAAAAAGGAATTTTAAATACCATTTAATTTCAGTTAACGTAAATGTACTACATTTGCAATGATTACTATATTAGCACAATTCTAGAGCTTTCAAACCCCTTAATGACAGCTTGTGTACCTTTATTTTCAATATAAGCAGTATGATATGCTCTAAGAAGCCCTCACTGGAACTGCTTCAGAAGCAACAACATCATTTCCATTCAACCTTAAATTTCTAAAAATTTGCCTACCCCTTTCGCCACCCATGATTAAATAATGTTTGGTGGAACTAATAGACCATGATATATTTTTGGCTCTGCTTGTATAATCCAGACTGAAGCTCCCCCACTCCCACCTCAAACCCAATCACTGCCCAGCCTTCCAACACAAGGTTTCCTGTAGACACCTTGTTTTTCTCACCATTACCCAAGTGTTCAATCTCTTAAATAAAAGGTTTCTTGACCACAGCAAAGCTGATAAGCCTTTACCCTTCCTTCTACCATGAGGTACTCATTTGCCCAGAGAGACTAGATTTCATATAGCACTCAAATGAATGAACATCATTGCATACAGTAACCTACAATTTGCAATCCTACCCGGTTGTAGAACATCATCTCAGCAAACCTGAAAGAGGGAAGTGTTTGCTTCTCCAAGTGTAAATTACGCATAAGAGCAAATAGCTAAGAGAACAGATCACCTAGCCCTACTGGTCTTGTGCTCTTGCCTCAGCTCTGTTCCCCCACCCCCAGAACCCAGAGCAGTTCACCTTGGAACTCTGTGTTGTCCAGGCCCCTGATGGCCTCCACTGCATCCTCGGCCCGCTCCATGTGGACAAAAGCGTAATCTTTCACGATGTCACATTCGATGACTGGACCATACTCCTCAAACTTGGCCCGAAGCTCTTGGTTGGTACAAGTGGGACTGATGTTGCCCACGTGTAACTTGGTTGAAGCTTTGCTCTTATTCTTGCTGGCTTCCACATTGATGTTCACCCCATGAAGCTTGTAGTGGTGCAGGTTTCGGATGGCATCCTCGGCCGCCGTCTTGTCCTCTATGTGCACGAAGCCGTAATTCTTAATGATGTCACATTCCAGCACCTTCCCATACTGCTCGAAGAGTGAGCGGATCTCCTGCTCTGTGGCCTCGCGGGGCAGGTTTCCGATGAACAGCTTCACCATCCTGACAAGAGCCTGAGAGAAAACAAAAGATTTCAAAAATCAGGTGTAGGCTGAGGAATTCGATGGCAGCTGCGGTCACGTCGCTTTCATACTCTGAAGTTGTGGGCACCTCCGAGACCTTTACAGACGTTCATTATTCTTAACAGAGGAAGGAAGCAGCCTGTTCTTAAGTAAAGCAAAATGTGGATGACATGCAAACCAGTAGGTCAGGGTGGGGTGGGGGAAATCAGTGCACAGCCCGGTCCCCCGTCTCGGTGACACGGGGCGCACTCAAGTCACGGGGTTAGCGGCTTCAGGCTCTACAACAAGAAGGATAAAGAAAAACCCCAAGTGGAGAGGCTTGGCGGCACCGGTGTCCCCGGTGACAAGGTTTTGGAGGGAAATCTGTACCTTCCCATCGTGTGGCATCACCTCCCGAGACACTCTCGCGAATAAGAGGGTCTCTTCCCCCGACCCCAGGACCCCCGAGCCGGCCGCTCAACCTCCAGCCTCCGCACCCCAACAAAGGCTCGGCCCGACCCCCGCCCCGCCCCCTCCGGGCCCCCGGCCCCGCCTCCCCTCGTTGTCTTCCCCGGACCTTCCGCGGCAAGGTGAGAACCCCAAACCCGGGCCGTTCCCTTCCGCGAGAGCCCCGGCCTGGCCCACCCCGGGCCCCCCACATCTCCCCAAGACCCTCTCGTACCTCCGGATGGCGGCGGCGGTGGCGGCGGCTCCCGCGTCAGAGAGAACCTTACAAAATGGCGACCGCCGCTCGAGCCTCGGCGCGACCGGGCCTTTCCTCGCGCGCCAGCTCACGCACGCGCGAGTGCGCGCAGCCGCTTTCACCTCCCCCTCGCGGGAGCCGGATAACCAATCCGGAGGCCGCATACAAGTGACAGCCCACCAAAGGGGCGGGGCCTGCGGGTGAAGCCGCTGCGGAGCGGAGGTCAGCCCGCCCCTAGCCCCGGCCAGCCAATCACGGCCAGAGGAGGGGATTGCGACTCACGCGTCAGAAAGGCTCGGGACGCAACCACCGCCGGGGTGAAATCGGAACTCTGGGGGGCGTCACTACCCTTCACAATGGGCCGAGCTACCGGGCCTTCGGGGACTGGGGGCTCGGTGACAAAGGGCCGGCTCACAGGCTCCGCGCCGGGGGCGGCGGGGGCTCGGAGCGCGCGGGCCAACCTCGGTGGGCGCTGGGGGCAACGCTTCGGAAATCCGGGCGCGCCACATTTTAAACCGAGGCTTCTTCATGGGGGGCGGGGGGCTCTTTAAACCCTTTCAGACGTCTCCAGTGCACACGTCGTTCTTCACTGGTGAGGACCGGGAACCTGGGAGCAGGAAGGTGTTTGGTGGAAGAGCTGGGGGAGCGCCGAGGCGTTCGGACCCGCGCTGCGTGTGAATTGACGTTTCTCGCTGTTCAGGGTAAGATCTGATTTTGGGGGTGTCAATCACAGTTCCCGAGGCTCGGGCCGGGGGAGTGGCGGGTTCTCCACGTCCGCCCCGGGCTGCCAGAGATCCCAGGCGGTCCGCGGCCAGCCGCGGTGCAGGCGCGCCCCCTGGCGGCGGGCGGGGGCCACGCGGGGCGCGCGTGAAGATGGATGGACGCGGGGGGGGGGGGAGGACGGGGGGCCTCCACCCCCTGGGGTGACCCGTGACACTGCTCGGACACCGAGGCGCGGGTCTCCCGCGCTGCCTCCCCAGGTACTTGGACACTGTCTCTGTCCCCCGATCACTTTGTCAGTCACTGTTCTTCCAGTTTTAATAACCGACCTCAAGGCTTGTCTCCCCTGAATCCTACTAGCCTCCCCGCCGTCTGGACTCAGACTTCACTCTTGGATAGTCTTGGCCGTGGATGGAACATTTTTCTTTAATGTTCACTATTATCCTTATCTAAAGTTTTATTATCCTTATCTAAAGTATTATTCTTATCTAAAGTCGTGTGTGTGTGTGTGTGTGTGTGTCAGTGTTAGTGTTGCAGCTTGAATTCAGGACTTCAGCTCCCCGCTAAGCTCTTTCCACTCAACGTTGGTATTCTACCACTTGAGCCATAGCTCCACGTTTGGTGGTTAATTGGAGATAAGCGTCTCATGGACTTTTCTGCCCAAGCTAGTTTTGAACAGTGATCCTAAAATCTCAATCTCCTAAGTAGCTAGGATTACAAATGTGAACCACCTGCACAGGACCTTTCAGAAAACCCTTTTATAGAATCGGAGTCTCCTGCCACTTGTCTCCACACCCTGCATTTTTGGATTCCTCCCCCCCCCCACCACCCAATTTCCCAAATTTTCTGAGATTTCTGAAACTCATGTCCCATTTTCTCTTTTCCCTCCTTCCTTTGCCCTACTCCCTTCCTTCTCTCCTTTCTCCCTTCCTCTCCCCTCCCCTCTTTCTCTTTCATGAGACCCGATCTTTACTGCATAGCACAGGGTGGTCTCAAACTTGCAATCCTGCCTTGGCCTTTTGCATATTGGGATTACAGATGCCCCATGAAGGTTTTTGTGTATGTGCCAATACAGGGGGTTAGGGGTTAAACTTAGGGACTTGTCTGTTTCTCTCAAGGCTGATGCTCTACCACTTGAGCCACAACTCCTGAAACATTTTCATGTGTTTTTTTTCCATTCCTTAAAAATCTAAATGTGGAAATTATCAAAAAGATATACTGGCCAGGCACCAGTGGTTCATCATGCCTGTAATCCTAGCTATTCAGGATCCAAGGACCATGGTTCAAAGCTAGCCCAAGGAGGAAAAGCTGTGACATGCTTATTTCCAGTTGACCATCCAAAAGCAGGCAGTGGAGCTGTGGCTCAAGTGGTAGAGTGCCAGCCTCAAGTCAAAAATGTAAGGGACACAGTGCCCAGGCTGAGTTCAAGTCTCACACACACACACACGTACACATAAATGTTTATCACTTACTCATTTTTATTTGGCCATATTTTCCCTGCTGGTTTGCAGCAGCTTCATGGATGGTGTTTTTGCGCCCTGACTTTTCTTGCAACCCTCACTGCTCCATCCAGTTATGTTTCCTGGACCGTTTCCACCCACCTCTCACTGTCTTTTCCCCAGGCTCCTTTCTTAACCCTGTTTATCCTCTTGGCACCTTGTCTTACGGAGTCTTGTCCTGAAGGAATTTTAGCTACTATGTGTGTACTGACGATTTTCATCTTGTCTCACCTTTCTGTTCACAAATGTCTGTCCTGCAAGACCACTTCCACTGGTGGCTGTTTATACACTGAAGTGATGGTTCTCAGTTTCTCTCCCCCACATACTATAATTAATCCCTCTAAAGTGTTCAACTATAGCTTCTGCCTCAGCCCCAGGTCTGCCCGCTACGAGTGCCCAGATTCCCTCAGCACTCCTCCCTGTGGGACTGTCCCTTCACACTGTGGTGGTGGACGATGTATAGCTGTACTTGAGGTCAAAAGGCATCTGTGTCGAGCTGACATGCTGTTCCCTGAAGTCCTGACAGCTCTATTTATCCATGGCTCACTGGTGAAGTCTGTTTTAGTCTGCCCATCTTAAGAGAAAGGGACAGTTATCTTGTGGGCTTTTGGCTCTCCCAGATCTCCTGTCTGGAGGCCCTCCTGGGCTGGGTTGGGCTGGCCCCTGACCTTCAGGCACTTGGCTCTGTGTTCACTGCTGATGGATCTTCTCAAGGCACAGGCCCGTTACACTGTAGGTGACCTTCCTGGAAAGCTGACAGTTTGTAAACAATGGACAATAAAGTTCTTCTCTATGGGTCACCTCCAACCTGGGGAGGCAAATAAACTTGAAATCTCCAATTGCCAAACTGCCTGTTCTTGTTGTTATTAATATTTTAATACTGTTAGCAATTCCCGGTTTGGAATATATCATCCTGCTTCTGTGTATTTACAGGATGACATCATTCTCTTGGGAACCTGTCACTCCTTTGCTCCCCTCCCCCACAAGCTCCCCTGGATCTGCTGGGGGGGATAGAAATTGGGGTTCGGTCATCTCCCCCGTGGGCTGAGGCTGGGTGGTGGTAATACTGCCAGTAATACAGCCACTCCTAAGTGAAGGCAGGGGTGGGCGCTTGGGGTCCAGGTGGGGGTACAGCCCATGCCTAGCATACATCAGGGCCTGGGTTCATCCCCAGTACCTCAGAAAAGGAAAATGAGTTTTGTGCTGGGGAAGGGGTCCCTTGCTGCTTGTTAAGAGCCTTCTGACCCGCAGAGAGTGTCTTTGGTTTAAACCCCAGCAAACTGGAGGTGGTTCTTAGGGTGCCATTGAGACAGAGGGTTCTCCGAGGGCTTGGAGTGGATGGGGTGGGGGCAGAGCGGAGGTCTGGAGAGCCGTGGGGGGCGCACGGGCACGGGCAGGAAAGCAATGATACTCCAAGGCCGTGAGAGAAGCTGAGCTGTTTAATCACCTTGGCCAGACTCAAGGCTGGGGCTGCTCCTCGACAGCTCACACCTGGAAACCGCTGGAGCGGGGAGGGGAGGCCGCGGCCGCTCCAGCGGGAGGGTGAGGCGGGGTGGGGAGGGAGGGCTTCTGCAGCGCCGACAGCTCCCTCAGCGGGCGGGCGCTCCGAACCCCGGGTCCTGCTTCAGCTCTGAGAGGTTCCTGGCTGGTCCCCGGGATGGCGGATGGCGGGCCCTAGCTGTGGCGGGAGGGCGACCCTGAGGCGGGGCGGCCATGTGCGCATGGCCGTGTGGAGGGTCCGGAGGGTCCGCTGCACCGCGGTCGGTCGGGGATGGAGGCACACGGCTGGGGAGGAGGAACATGGAGGAGGTGGAAATCGGGGCTTGCCTGGGTCCCACCACCGGTCTGGAATTCAATAGCAGAAGAGCAGGTTGTGGGGGACACCGGCCGGTCCCCAGTGGCAGTTCCTGGTGACGGGCTGGCCTGGGCAGCAGCCCCTAGCAGCAGGCAGTGTCCTGACCGGCGGGAGCTCCCGTCCTCCCTGCCGGGGTCCCTGGCAGTTTCCTGAACGGAGAGAGGGGGAGAGCGCCAGCGCGTGCGCACCCCTCAACTACTTGTTCTTTTTGAAAAAGCTGAAGCGTTTTTCCCGCTCTCGTTCTCTGCCGTCCTTGCTGCGGAGCACGACGGAGCCCTCGGGCTGCGACACGGGGGGCATGGTCATGGCCCGGGTCATGCCGCGGGTGGCACTGGGCACCGCTGGCTCTTCCGGCTCTCCAGAGGCTGAGGATGCGCTGGCAATGGCTGCGTTCACCACCCGCAGCCACGAGCTCATCTCGGCCTGCGGGGGTAGAAGGGAGGCAGGGAGAGCAGCTTCAGCTTCCCCCTGCGCCGCCCCTGCTCAGCCCACACCCACAGAGGAAAAGAGTGCCACGGGCCCAGCACACACAGCCAGCTGGTAACTGGGGGCTGTCCTGCTAGGAGCAGCAGAGAGGTGAGAACAAGCTGGGGAGCTGGGCACCGTAGCTCCCTCCTGTACGCCTGGCTAGTCCACCGCTCGGGGCGAGTCAAGAGGACTGCAGTGTGAGTCCAGCCTAGGCAACACGTTCACGGGACCCCACATCTCAACCAACAGAAAGCCGAGTGCTGTGGTGTGCGCTTGTCACCCCAGCTAGAAGGGACCATGGGCCAGGTCAGCACAAGATCCCATCCAAAAGAACACCTACAGCAAGGAGGGGGAAATGATGGCTCGACTGATGGAATGCCTTCCTAGCAAGTGAGACCCTGAGTTCAAACCCCGGTACTGCCAGAGAAGAGGAGGAAGAGGAGAGGAAGAAGGGAGTCTGTTATTGGGGAACCCCAAGGATGGCCCTGATGGAAAGAAACGGGGGAGCAGGGGACAGCTCACCTCATCCTTGGCCTGGAATAAATATTCTTTTCCATCTGGTAAGCTGTTGGGAGAAGGCAGAGCTGAGAATCTGCGCTCAGCAGGTCAGGGCTGCCCCAGTGCTCCCTGGGGGCCCGGAAGATTTATGCAAAAGCAAATCCTTTCTGATTGGCCGCAGCGTGAGCTCACTTCCAGCCAGGGGGCTGCTTGGTGGCGGACACAGGCCCTCCTATTCCCACCCAGGACAACCTTTCAGCCTGCTGCTCCCCCTCAGGTGCACCACAACCAGGAGCGTGCCGCCCTCAGCCACAGGTGTCTTTGCACACCTGGTTCGGCAACGCCATTACCCACACTCCTTCCACATCAGTCCCTCTGGACCTCACTCCTGGCCCACCCTGCACTATCCCCAACCCCCCAACTCCCCCCCCCCCCAGCCCCATCCCATCGGGGCAGTACCCTCCATTCCTACCCCAGCTTGAAGACGTGTTTGCGCTTCCGGTAATCAAAGGCCACACTGCCCTGGGCCTTGGCCAGACTGACAGGCACTTCTCCGTGGTATGGCACTCCCGCGCTGGCCGCCTTGGCATCCTTGTAAAACCCAAGGCTCCCACGCCGCAGGACACAGTACACGTTCTGCCAGGACCTGGGAGAGACACAGGGTCAGAAGACCCATGGGCTGCTGGACTGGCTGGCCTAGGTGGGGCCATAACTTAGGGCTCCTTTGGGTGTTGTGGAACCTAACAGTTCACCTTGGCCTCCAAAATAGCTGAGATTCAAGTGTGAGCCATGACACCTGGCTCTACTCTTGTCTACCCTTCTGGCCTCCCCTGAGGCCCGCCCCTCCATTTCCCAGAGGACACATTTGTGCAAACATTCTCCCTTGCGCCCCTCTCCACGCCCCTCCCCCCGCGCCAATCTAGGACGAGACTAGGGGAGGCTGCCTGACAGGCAGGCACACCTGGCCAGGCCTAGTACCTGTTGGCGGCCTTCTTGTTGGGGGCCTCCATCTCCTGCTTGCGACACAGCATCCCCTCCATCTGCTCCTGGGCAGACAGCTCTGGGCCTCGGGCGGGCAAGGTGGCCACGTGGGCTGACTCAGAGGACCTGCTCTGGGGCACTGCAGAAGGGGCCGCACCCCGGGGCCGCGCCTGCCTCTCTCCCCGAGGCCCACCGGCCTCATCCCCTGCACCCGGCCCCTGTGGGGGGAAAAAGCACCAGTGTCGGGGGAGGGGGGCACGGGAGGGGCCTTGTCTTGGGGATGGAAAGCTCTATGGTCCTGAGTTCTCTTGGAATCTGCCCTCTCCCACCCTCAGTCTCCCCCCCAGTCCTCCACCCCTCTAGGGGGACTCACGGGCCCTTCTGAGAAGCTGCTCTGTTCGAGTCTCTGTTGTTCCAACAGGGGCTGCAAAGACAAGAGGCCGTGAGAAGCTGCAGGGGAGTGGGTTCTGTGTGGACGCCAGGCCCAGGCTTACCTGCGAGGACTCTGAGTCCGTGCAGACCCCGTTCACGCTGGGCGCCTGTGTCAACGGTGGCAGCTGAGGCTGGGTTCTGGAATGGCCAGAGGTGACATGGAAGAATTGGTTCCTGGCTGTGCTTGGGCTCAGCCCCGTCCCCCGGCCCGGCTGTCCCCGCTCTCACCCGTCCCAGGATGCATTAGGAGCTGTCTGGCCGTCCACCAGCTCCCCTTTGGGCTCTGGAGCAGGCGGCTGCTTCCTCCGCTCCTCCTCCTCCTCCTTTCTCTTCCGCTCTTTCTCCCGCTCCTCCAGCTGCCAAGAGATGCTGAGGTCAAGATGGAGGCCTTCTTAAGGAGAGCAAGGAGAGGGGAAAGCCAAGATGTTTGACATCAGAAGACGGTAGGGAGGAAAAGCAATGGCGGATGTGGGATCTTAGCATCCCCCAGGGGGAAGAGTGGGGTGCTCTTGGCTCACACCAGAGATGCTGGCACAGTGGAGAGACAAGTGTCTTCTCTGAGCGCAGGCAGCGCAGGCCTGGCGGGGGAGGATGGGGCGCGGAGGCCGGGGCCCCTCACCGCAGTGAGCTTCTCCAGCGCGCTGAAGCGCTCCTCCCAGGCCACTGCTGACTTCTGGAAGGCTTCATGCCGCTTGATGAGGCTCTCCACTTCGTCCACCGTACAGCCCAGCTCCGCACTTCGGACCAGCGGCTCTTGGCTGCACAGCCAGGCCTCCGCCATCCCTGCGTCTCTCCCAAACACAAGCACCTCCAAAACTAATAGGATGGGATGTGGGGTGGCAGAGATGGCAGGTCACGATGGGCACGGGCAGGGCACAATAGCCACCGCAAGAAGAGGGACAAGGAGCGGTGCACCGGCTCATGCCTGTAATCCTAGCTACTCAGGAGGCTGAGATCTGAGGATCTTAGTTCAAAGCCAGCCTGGGCAGGAAGGGCCTCGAGACTCTTATGTCCATGTCTTATATCCTCGAGACTCCATCCAACAGAGTTGTGGCTCAAATGATAGAGTACTAGCATTGAGCACAAACACTCAGGGTTCAAGCCCCAGAGGGGCACAAGAGAAAGCCACTGCCCCAGAGCCCTGCCTGGTGGTACTAAGGGTGTGCCCCTGGAATTCGACCTCCAGGGTTCCTGGTCTCACCCACTGGCAACTGTCAGAAGGGGATGGCAGCCCCTCCGTCCAGGACCTGTGCCCCCACAGCGCTCACCGAGCTGCAGCCAGTCCATCTTCTCCTGCCACTTGTTAGCTGTCTCCTGGCGCCGGGCCTGTAGCTGAGACAGCTTCTCCGAGATCTGCGGGCGGGGGGGAACATGTCTCAGCACCCAGCCGGGCTTTTCCAGGGTCCCCAGGGTATCACTGGGGAGACTAGGCATTTCTGACATCAAGAAGATAGTTCGGGGGCGGAGGGGGGGCGGGAATGGGATGTGGGAAATCTCTCCATAGCACTCGGGGCAGACAGTGGAAGAGTTCTTGCTAAAGCATAAGCAGCAGAAGGACTCAAGAAAACTCAGCACCGAGCCATGCTGCGTGTGTGCGTGTGTGCGTGCGTGCGGCCTGCCGGGCCTCACCCACCTCCTCGGCTGCATAGTGGCTCCGGGACAGCAGCTCCTGCCCCATGTTGATGCAGGAGGAGAAGCAGTCCGCTCTGGCCTCGATCTCGGCTTTGATGCCTTGTTGGTTCTTGATGACTAGATCTGCAGAAGACACATCCCTGGGGAAGGCAGAAACAGCATCACGTGCTGCCCCCAGGGCCTGCCGCTGGGGAGGCTTCTGGGCACCCTGGGTCTCACCGTGGCCGCTCCTGGGCGTCCATCTGCAGGTTAACCCCATCCATCCACAGCATCAGCTCCCGGACGGCCTTGAAGAAGCGGAACTTGTCCGTGGTGTCCAGCAGCAACTGGCGGCGGGCAGCAGAGCTTCCCTGGAGCTGGGCCCAGGCCTCGGCCACGGCCTGCATGTGGCGGCCAATCTCCTCGGCCTTGTCTCCGGCATAGGCCTTCTGGAGCCGGAGGCCATCGTCCTGCACTTGCTGGACCTACGGAGTCACCGGCCGGAGTGAGGCAGTGCAGGGAAGCGGGGAGACTCCACGGCCGCAGCCTCCTGCAGCCCTGGCCGCCGCTGTCCACCTCCTGCCCGATTCACCAGCTCGAGGAGGAGGAGAAGCGAAGGTGGAGGGTTGGGAATGGTAGCCACGTGGTGGGCCACTCTATTCTGCCTTGTTGGGGTTCAGCTGGGGGATGGGTCTCGGAAGGATCACAGGCCAGCGGGGCTGGACAGGGAGGATTGCTAGAATGAACCTGAAGAAGTGGCGGGGGATACGGGGTGGAGGAAAGATTGGCATTTCTGTTATTGAGTCTGGAGCTCTAGCCCGCGTGACACTGATAGGTAAACTTCAGTAAAACATCTAATATCTTCTAGCCGTTGTGCACACTTCACAGCGCATGTGTCTTCAAGGAAGGTTGTCATTAAAAGTGTGAATGCAGCTGGGCGCTGGTGGCTCACGCCTGTAATCCTAGCTACTCAGGAGGCTGAGACCTGAGGATCATGGTTCAAAGCCAGTCCGGGCAGGAAAATCTGTGAGACTCTTACTACAATAAACCACCAGAAAACTGGAAGTGGCGCTGTAGTTAGAGTGGTAGAGCGCTCACTTTGTGCTGAAGAGCTCAGGGACAGCGCCCAGGCCCAGAGTTCAAGCCCTATTACCAACAAAAGGAAAAAAGTGTCACAAACTGGAAATTTTTAGGGGGAGGCACAGGAATGGAGGGAGAAAGGGTTAGCAAAGGTAGTCTTTCGATGTACACTGTAAAAAATTCTGTAACTTGAAGGGGGGGATGGAAGGAGGAAAAATGGGGGGAAATGATGGAAGGGCAGCACTGATCAAGAAGCATTGTACTTACAACCTGACTGGTGGAACTGTAACCTCTTTGTACAACAACATCATCATCATCAGAGAAAAAGTAAGCAAGGCAGGAACAAAAAAAAAGTGTGGGCTGGGAAGGTGGCTCAGTGGTAGAGCGCTTGCCTTGCATGCATGAAGCCCTAGGTTCAGTTCCTCAGCACCACATAAGCAGAAAAAGTCAGAAGTGGCGCTGTGGCTCAAGTGGTAGAGCGCCCGCCCTGAGCAAAACCAGTGGGAGGTGGGCTGTAGCGTACCTGCCTTGCAAATCTCAGAGTACTGTGTTGAAACCCCAGGGCGATGATAATAGAAAAGCATGAATGTGGAAGAGATCTTGTGGGGTGGTTCTCACTTTATCGCTAAACACCCCTCCAGGGTACCTTCCCCTCTGATCTCGGCTCTAGCTCCCCATCCCCCCCCAGCCCCTGGGTGGTGCCTCCCTCACCCCTGGCAGAGTCGCACCTGCGCGCTGAGGGCCTGGATGTCGTGCTCGTAGGCACAGTGCCGGCGCTGCAGTGCCTCGGCCGCGTTGAGGTCGCGGCCGGTCCCGTCAGGAAGCTGCTGCTGCTTGTGCTGCACCCGGGCCAGGGCTTGGCGAGCCCCATGCAGGAAGCGCTGCAGCTCGTAGGCGGCGGCCAGCACCTGCCCCCGCGTGTCCAGCAGCTCGAGGAGGTCAGCCCAGGACTCGTTGAGGCTGTCCTTCCACTCTGCCACCGTGGCCCGAGCGGCGTGGCCTCCCGCGATGAGCCCGTTGGCCAGCGTGTTGGCGCCATCTACGCGCTCCTGACCGATGGTGCTCGTGTCCCGAGAGAACTCCCGGAATTTGTCCCGAAGCATCTGGAGGAAGAAGCAGTGGTAGGAACAAGGATGTGACCTTGGTGGGTGACCTTCAGGGAAGACAGACTTCCTTCCTCTACCTTGCCCACTGTCCCGAATGTGTCATTTAGCATTAGCATTAACTCCATGGGGAGTGGGTGGCACTAGGTGACCACCGTGACCCCGTGGCCTGTTTGCAGTACATGCTTGTATTTGCCTGACGCCCCTCTGGGGGCTCCAGCTTTCAGACAAGAAACCCTCCCTCAACATGGTCTGCATTTCTGCACCCATGAGGGTCCAAACCCCCAAACTACAGAGGGGGATCTAAACGCCCCTGTGTTTTGTGGAGGCCTACTGAATGGATTGTTAACAAATTTCCTTTCTCCTCTACAGGGGGCCCCATGTCTCCACTTCTGCACGATTCTTTGAATGATATGCCTCAGGCCCAGGAGGACAGTGCCTGCCCGGTCTCTCCACACCCTTGGCCCATGGTGCTCAGCCCAGGCTGAGGTCCTGGTCTCCCTGTGGGTCCCCCCCTCTTGCCCCCCCCCCCCCCCGCCATGCTCATCCGCACTCACAGTCACATGCTCGTAGTCCTGGCCCAGCTCGTGTGAGGCCGCCACCACCTCACGCTCCTGGATCCACTGCTCCAGGTCATCCAGCTCGCGGCGCAGCTGGCAGAGCCGCAGGTGCTCCTGCAGGCGCTCGCGCCGCTCTCCTGCCAGCTCCTTCAGGCTAGCATACAGCTTGTCCACCTGGGCCTGGCGGATCGATATCCGAGTGCTGCAGAGGGGGCAGGGGAAGTCACCACCAGGCTTAGGAGACATTGCCATCATGCCCAGCCTGTTCATAGGTTTCCAACTCTTTCTTGCTTCTCTAACTTTCTAGAATGTTCTGTCCACACAGTGTGAAAGATGCTACAGACCCTCTATCTTCCAGAGAAGTTGTTCCCTCTCCCCAGGGGTGGGCGCCCTGGCCGCTGTGCACTCACTTCTCTGGGTGGTCGTGGTCAATCATGTCCTGACTGCTGGCTGCGAGCTGGTGGATGGTCTGGGCATAGTCAGCCAGAGCTTGCTCTAACACCTGATGTTTCTTCACCTCTGCCTGGGCACTCAGCTCGTCCTGGGAGAGGAGACACTGGGCATGAGGCAGCAGGGACTGGGAGAGGGAGAAATCAAGCCACCCAGACCCGATGCACCCTGGCTCTCACCTTGGCATTCTCCTGGCCCATCATGTGTAACTCCTGCTCACCCATCCAGGCCTCGGCCTCGGCGGCATCGCGGTAGAACTGCTGGGCCCGCAGAGCCTCCTCCAGTCGCTTGCCCCGAAGCTCCAGCTCATGGCCCAGGCGTTTCCACATTTCCTGGAGCTGAGCCAGCTCTGGGCCAGCGGCGGCTGCCCCCAGTGCACGCTGCCGCTCCTTGAGGTCTGCAATCCGGGGCTCGTGGCCCTGGATCTCTTTCTGCAGGGTCTGGACCCAGCCACAGAGGAGGACACCCTGAAAGGCTTGCCAAGGGGACCCTTGGCCCGCCCTCACCTGGCCCAGGAATGCATGCCCTGCTGCCGATGCCCCTCAGTCCTCACCCTGACCCTGCCAGAAGAGCCACCCCCACCCCCAGTGTGGGAACAGAGGCACGCTGCTCAAGTCTGGGGCCTCCAGGTGGGTCAGAAAACAAGGCCATCTCAGGAAAACACACTGTCCAAGAGTGGGAGGTTCTTGGGGACTTTGCTTTTGCCCTTCGCCTCTGCCTCACCTGGTTTTTCTTCATGAGAAGCTGGACGCTGGGCAGGTCCTTGCCGTGCTCCCTGGAGCTGGCCGTGGGCAGCCGCTCAGTCACCCACAACTAGATGAGAAAGGAGTCAAGAGGTACACGGTCAGCACCGGGGCCCAAGGCTGGGGGGTGGTGGTGGTAGGGGCCACGGGTGTGTGTAGGGAATGGTCATCTGACTCTGGGGTACAGGGGACCTACAGGGCTTCCCTGAGTATCAGTGCCAGGGTCGAGGTGAATCCGTGACTCACGATCTCATCCTCCACGTCCCGGTGGAACTGGTGCTGCTCGCGAGAGGCCTGGAGGCGCTGGCAGCGTTCCTTCATGGGCTGGCAGAGTGCTCTGAACTTCTCCTCCACGGCCCTTGAGGTCCTCTCCACCTCCCCTGCCCCCTTGTCCTCCTGGGCCAGTGCCTTCGCCTGGGCCTGGATGGCCTCTACCTCCTTCTCTCTCACCGCCATCTCCCGCTCCAGCATCTGCAAACCCGGAGGAAAAGGACACCAGCATTGCAGTTCTACCTCACGCTCTGAGATGCTAGTTTCTATCAAGTCAACCACAATTTCTCTTTCTCACTCTCTTTTTTTTTTCTCCTGCCAGTCCTGGGGCTTGAACTCAGAGTTTGGGTGCTGTCCCTGAGTCTCTTTGTGCTCAAGGCTAGTGCTCTACTGTTTGAGCCACAGCACTACTTCTGGCTTTTTCTGAGTATTTTATTGGCGATAAGAGTTTCAAGGGCTTTCCTGCCTGGGATGGCTTTGAACTGTGATCCTTAGATCTCAGCATCCTGAGGAGTTGGGATTACAGGCATGAGCCATGAGTGCCTGGCTTGCCAATCATGATTTCTTATCTCCAGAACTCAAGCCAGGGAGAGCATCCCCTCATGTCCTGGATGGGTGGATCTCAAACTTTTTGTATATACCAGAATCCAAGGTTGTGCGTAACTGTGCCATTGTGAATCCATTGTCCCTCCGTCCCCAATTCATCCCTGCGCTGCTTTGAGATGTTGGAATTGGACCCTGTAACCTCTCCTTTCCCCGCTAGTGCAATGCCACCCCTTGCCAGCAGAGGGAGACGGAGGAGTAACACAGCATGGCAGAAGACTGGCTTTTATTTCTTCCTGCTCTACTGTGCCAGAACCCAGGGGCGCTTCCCCGCAGCAGGCTTTACTGGCCCTCCAGAGGAGGCTTCCTGCCTTAGATCACCAGCTGCAGATCTGTTCTGGCAATTTCTTTTTGCCCTCTTCAACAAGGCCTAAGTTACCACATTCCTCCTTGGGTATTCCTCCAGAGCGCTGTCCATATTCCTGCTACATTTGCTATTCCAGGATTTTTTTTTTCTTCTGTTGGTTGTAGGGCCTGAACTCTGGGCCTGGGCACTTCCCTCATCTCTTCAGCTTAAGGCTAGTGCTCTACCACTTGAGCCACAGCACCACTTCTGGTTTTCTGTTGGTTTATTGGAGATAAGAGTCTCATGGACTTTCCTGTCCGGGCTGGCTTTGAGCTGTGGTCCTCAGATCTCAGCCTCCTTTGTAGCTAGGATTACAGGCATGAGCCACCAGCACTGGGCCTATTCCAGGATTCTTAAGAGCAGGGGTTGGCAAATACAGCCCACTGCCTTTCTTGTAAATGACATTGTATAGGAATATAGGTCCACTCCTATTTTGTGTCTATGGCTGTTTTTTTTAACTCTACAGAAGAGCTGTAATAGAGACTACTATATGATCCACAAAGCCCAAATTATTCACTATTCCACCCGGTTGCAGAAAAAAGTTTTCTGACTCCTGATGTAGAATTCTCTTCACACTTGCCAGAGTTTGGAAGTGGTTTGTCCCCTCCAAAATTTAAGTTGGAACGTGGTCCCCAAGGTAAAACAGTGTGGAGAGGGGGCGGGATCTTTAAAGGGTGATTGGGTCACTAAGAGGGATTAATGGAGATCTCGTGAGACTGGATTAGTGACCCTAAGAGCAGGTTGTTATGAAGTGAGGCTGCTTTTATATTTAGCCTGTGCCACGTGTGCTCACTTCCCCCTGCTTTCTACCATGTTATGACACAAGACCCTCACCGGAAACCAGGAAAATATCAGCACCATGCTGGAGCAAATCTATTCTTTATAATCACCCAGTTTCATGTTACTGTTATAGCAACAGAATCATACCTTTGGTAGTTTTTACTAATGAATATTTTCTACTAGTTTCTCTGTTCAAACAGTTCCTATAGTTTATCTCCTATAACCCCTGGAGATTGATGCACAGAAATCATTATGAGAAATAACAAAACACTGATGTAACTATAACCTCTCTGTACAGCACCTTTATAAGAAAATAGAAATAAAAAAAATAACGAAACATGTCACCTGCCAGGCGTTCGGACAACCTTAGGATGACTTAGGCTCTTGAGGAAACGTCTTTCTTTTTCCCTTCTCCTTCCATTCTTCTTCCCGCACCTAACCTACCTGCTGCTTCTTAAGCAGGATGTTGACACTGGTGAGGTCCTTGCCGTAGTCGTCGGAGTGCAGCTGGGCCTGCAGGCTCTCCAGCCAGCTCTCCAGGGCGGAGCAGCTCTGGGAAAACAGCTCGGCCCTGTTGGCGTCAAAGAGGCTGCGGGCCTTGGCCTGGGTGGTGGTCTCCAGCTCATCCCAGCGCTTGTGCAGGTCTTCCAGCTTCTCCGACACCAAAGCTTTCAGCTCTGGCTTCTCCAGAGTCAGCTCCCGCCCTTCCTGGGTGGCAGGACAGAGAAGGGGTAAGTGCCACAATTAGACACCACTGCATGTCACTCACAGGCTGATGGCAGGCCAGGGAAACAGGACAGAGCAAACTGAAGGGTGGCACATAATTCCAGATTTCCATGGCCAATTATTGACATAGCCTTCTTGGAGGCATCAGAGCCCTTCTAAGCAGCCTGCCCGCACTGCCGATGACACCCTCCACCTCCTTAGAGGTCCCAGCCTAACTTCCCTCCACAAAGAAGCCATTGCAAGGAGTTCCTGGGTGCTGGTGGTTTCTGGCATTATGTTGCACATGGATTTGACTGCTTTCATTTCCTGTTTCTCACTCACAATACTTCTCACTTGAACTTCCGCAAGTGAGGTCTACCTCCTTTCCCAACTTCCTGTGCTACTTGTTCCTTCCTTCCCTTCCCTTTTTCTTCCTTCCTTCCTTCCTTCCTTCCTTCCTTTCCTCCCTCCCTTTTTCCTTTCCTCCCTCCCTCCCCTCCCTTCTTTCTCTCCCCGTCCCCCCTCCCTCTCTCCCTCCTTCCCTTCCCCTCCCTCCTTTCCTTC
>NW_012267270.1:3719791-3752072 GCF_000151885.1 Dipodomys ordii | reverse complement strand
TTCCTTCCTTCCTTCCTTCCTTCCTTCCTTCCCTCCTCCCTCTCTCCCTTCCTCCCTCCACCTCTTTGTGCTGGAACCTGGGCCTTGGACATGCTAAACATACACCTACTACCACTTAGCTACATGGCAGCCCAGATGCTCCCTGCCTGGACTGTGCCACTCCTGCAGCTCCGGGGGTCACCTCTCCTGAAAGCGGGCTGCCCCGAACTTGGACTTCAGGTCTGTCTCTGGGAACACAAGCCCAGATGCTGCATTTTCCACTGGCTGTCAGGATGGAGTGCCAGCGGTTGCCTCTGTCTGGTGGTTTCCCAGCCTTCAGCTGCAAACACTTCAAAGCATACCCCTCTGCTTCCATGGCACCCCTTCACCATTCTGCACTCCTGCTGGGTTGACTGACCTCCAGAGTCCCCCACAGCCTCTCTACCCAGGCTTTATGGACTGTCTTATGGTACCCATCATATTTGCTCTGGATTTGCCTTAGCTGTTCATGTGGAAGCAACTTGCAAGCCTGGTTACAGTGCTGTTCCTCTCCTCGGTAGCCTGCGGTGGCATCGCCTCTGCTCCCCACTCAGTACCCAATAGGACACTTTGAACTAAAATAGCACCAGTAAACATTACTGAACACATAGAAACACACAGAAATCCACTAGTCGGGGCTGGGAAAGTGGCTCAGTGGTAGAATGCTTGTCTTGCATGCATGAAGCCCTGGGTTCAATTCCTCAGCACCACATACACAGAAAAAGCCAGAAGTAGCGTTGTGGCTCAAGTGGTAGAGCGCTAGCCTTGAGCTGAAGAGCTGAGGGACAGCGCCCAGGCCCAGAGTTCAGGCCCCTCGACTGACAAAACTAACAAAAAAATGCACTGGTCTCCTCTGGCCATCGACCATGACCTTCGAGGAAGGGAGGCGTCTCTGGCTATTCCACGCAGCACTGGTTGTGCGCTGGCACACTAAAGGTATTCAGGAACAGTGGCTGAGTACGAAGGCTGTTTCATCTACCCTCAGCAATGAAGCCAGAGCTCCATGGGAGGCTGGTCCTCCCAATGGCCAACCATGGCAGATAAGGCAGACTGGGCCCACAGCCTGCTTTTGTAAGTAAAGCTTTACTGGGAGACAGTCATGCTCCTTATGTCTTCTGTATGGCTACTTTTGTATGATGACAGCAGAAGCGAATAGCTTCTGTGACCCTCGAAGCCTGAAGTATTTACTATCTGGCCCTAGATCCTGGCTGAGGAGAGTCCTTCTGCTTCAGACATAGCAACTCTTATAGTGTTTAATCAAAGCCAGTTTGGTTCAATTGCCGCTGCCTCCTCCACCTCCACCACCTCCTCTTTCTACTTCTCCTCCTCCTTTTCCTCCTCTATTGTACCTTTTCACATTCTGAAGTCCTGTCCCATCTCTCTAATGCAAAAGAACCATGTCCCAGGCAGCCTAGGCCTGCCAGAGGTAGTCCAAAGATGCACATTCGCTGCTTTGCTCACCTTGTCCACCTTGTCCAGCCAGTCCTTGTTGGCCGCCAGCTCAGCCATGAACGCCTGGTGCTTCTGCCACTTGGTGTGCAGGTTGCGGGCCTCATCATAGGACACATCCTGGGCCGTTAGCATCTTCTCATCAATCCAGAGTTTGAGCTGGGTGGAGCATAATGCAGGGGGTGAGGGAGGAGGGAGGGATGTTTTGGGAGAAGAGGTGAGAGAGGAGGAAGATGGGAAAGATGGGAAGAAAGCATGAAGACTGCTCCGGGCTGTGGTGACACCAAGGCACTTGATCCATGGCCAGCTTGGTGCTGGGGAGGGGGGAGCCGGCCAGGAAGGCAGCCTGGCAACGCTGCCAGGGCACCAGAGAACGAGAGCCTCACCTCATGACAGTCTTGCAGGAAGTGCTGCTGCTCTCGGTTGTCCCGAAGGCGGCCCAAAAGCTGCTGTACTGCCTCTTGGTTCTTTCTGTGCCTACAATGACAGCCCCACGTTAACCTTTCTTCTTGACTTTGATATGAGAGGATTATGGATCTTTTCTTTTTCTTGGCAGTAGTGGGGTTGGAACTCAGAATCTGGTGCTCCACCACTTGAGCTGCATACCCTCAGCTGGGCTGGGCTGGAACTTCATTTTCCAATTTATACTTTCTGATATTTTTGTTAATTGATTTGGGATCTTGAGTATTCCTCGCCCCTCCGTCCCCCCTCCGTCCCCCCTACCCACCACTCCATCCCCCCAGCCCCACCCCGGCTGTCCTAGAACATGAACCAGCCACTGGCCTGGCCACTGATAACTCTTGAACTTGCTTAGAGGCCCTCATCTTATACAGGTGGTGTGCCTTGGGGGCCCCACAGGACACTCCAGAAATCCACTTTCCAGGCTGCCATTCTATTAGGCTCCATTTTGCCCTGATGTGGGTGAAGAAGGCTCTCCTGGGGCCCTGGGCAGTCCCTCTCCAAGCACCCCAATCTTCCTTTTCTGTGTTGTGGTCAGCCTCCAAGTCCCTGCCAAATGTCAGACAGCTGTGGCCTGTGCCGCGTCTCCATCTTTGAGGCCCATCTTTGTCTTCACTTATTCCCCTGGCCTGCACCCCCATCCCCCTGCTCCGCCCTCCTGCCCACATCTCCACAGCACCTCCTCTCGATGGAGTCTGCCTTCTCCTGGATCTTCTCGGAGTGGATGTTGCCCTCGGACACCAGCTGGCGCCCGGCCTCCAAGAGGCCGCGGATACGCTCTCCACTGGCCTCCATGGTGCTCATGAAGTCCTCCAGCTTTTTGATGGCAGCGTCTGCAGCCTGGAGCGTCCCCGGCATCTCCGTGTGGGACAGGACATATTCCTGCGCAGGAAGGGAAGCCTCAGGTCACTTCTCAAGCACACAGACCCCACTCCCACGAGGGGCCCACCCAGAGACACGTCTGAAAGGGAGGGGCCAGGCTGGGCATGGGCAAGATAGCCAGAGGGCTCTGAAGGGGCCCCTCTGACGAAGGCCCAAGGAGCTGAGCTGTGGGACCTCACCAGTGTAAATCCTGCTCTAGTTTCATTTCTTTTAAATAGTTATACGACTAGGTAGGTCTTTTCTTTCTTCTACAGTTGAGTTGAGTAAGACACATTTGAATTCATCACTCCCAGCCTTCTGACACCCTGCCTGCCATGCCGCTTCCTCAACTACTTCATTTTCCTCCCCATTTTTCTCTTCTTCCAGGGCTCTCGCCTCCTGGACTCTCACCTGGCTGCTGAGCACGCCCTCGGCCTGGCGAGCATCCCGCAGGAACCCCTGGAAGCCGTGGGCCTGGGCCAGCCGGCCTTGTCTGCTCTCCCACATGCGGCCCAGCTCCTCCCAGCCGGTTCCCAGGGCCTCCAGTCGCTGGCGGAGGAAGAGGCACTGGGGATCGGCCTGGTCTCGGGTCACCTCCTCGCCCAAGGCCCGCAGGCGATGATACTCGCCCTGGGCCCGCTCCACCTCTCCTCGCAGGGCTGCGTGTTGGGCCAGGAGGGCCTCGGCCTCGGGCAGCGTGGCTGGCCCTTCCTCAGAGGCCACAGCCGTCTGTGTCCGGCCCAGCCACGCCTGGAAGTCATCCAAGCTGCGCAGGAAATCTTGCAGCCGCCGCGCTTCGCCCAGGGACTCCTCTCGACGTCGCATGGTGGCGCGCAGGTCCTCCCAGCCCGTCTGCACCTCTCCAAGCCTTGCATTGATGGCAGAGGCTTGGGCTGGATGGCCAGCGGCTAAGGCATCTGCCTCTCTGGTCAGTTCACCCACGCGGGCAGCGATGGCCTCCAGATCTCGCTCGGTGCCTGCCAGCTTCCGCTGCAGAGCCAGCACCCCCGCCAGGTCATTGCCCAGGCCCTGTGTGGACTCGATGACCTTGGTCTTTTCTCGCATCCAGGCCTGGGTCTCTGTGCACTCTAGGTGATAGTTCTGGATGCTCAGCGCGGAGGTCAGAGCTGCCTTCTTGCCGTCTGCCAGGGACCGAAACTGCCGCCACCTGCAAGGCCAGGGCAGCTCTGGCATCTGGAGCTGCTCGCTTTCCGGTCCTAGCCACATACATCTGGAAGCGCCTTTCCTACTGCCCTGTCTTAGATAAACCACCTGCTTTTGGAAAGAGGCTGTCCTCCATCCTGACCCTCCCCTTCTCTCTCTGATGGTACTTGGTTTTGAACCCAGGACCTCATGTTTCCTACACAGGTGCCCTACCAAAGAGCTAAACCTCCGCCCTTTTTTAGAGTGAGATCAAATCTTGTGTGGTTTATTTATTTATTTATTTTTAATGTTTACTTTTGCAGGTACTGGGGCTTGAACTTGGGCTACTTTGGAACTGTGAGCTTCCTGATTACAGGTGTGAACTTCTGACTCCTTTTCTGAATGGCTTCCTATCAGTCTCCAGTCTCACTGGACCACCTTGACTTCGCTCGTTCATTGCTTTCTCTCTCCCAACATATCCCCTTCCTTTCTTTCTAGCCCTCGTTGCATCCTGCAGAACTCTTCCAGTTGCCATCCCCGGCTGCGGCAGTCTTTCTCAGGTGCCCGGGCTGCCCCATCCCTCAAAGCCCACCTGTGATTGAGCTGCTCCTGGGTGTTGACAATGCGCTCCTTGCCTGGTGGGTTGGCCTGTAGCAACTGCTCAGCAATGTCATTCACCGCAGTAATTCTCGCAGCCAGGGCATTCATTTCAGGCTCCAGGGTCTCGAACCTGGGTGGGGATAAGAGAGCAGGGCTTGAGCAGAGAGAGGCAGTGAGGCACCAGGCTCGTCCTTTAGAGACACCCAGAGGAATACCACTCCATCAGCACGAGGCTTCTGTCCTGGCCTCTCTGCCCTTCTTGGCCTACAGGAGAGGAACCTCCAACCCTCCCAATTCTAGGAGGAAAACTACTCCTAGGGAAGCTCAGAAGGTCAAAGGTCAGGAACTGCACAAGCCCAACTCCACCCTGGCATTGCCAGGACCCTCACCTTTACCAGGACCTTGCTGCTCCTCCTGGGGCTCCCCCTTAGCCAGCTGCCCAGGCCCCATCCTCAGACAATAAGCAAAGGAAGGGGTAATAAAAAATGTGTCTGATTGATAAAGTTGTAAAACATGCCTTCTTCCAGGGACAGCTGACATTCTAATAGGGGAGGGTCTACAAACATGGCTTAAGCCTGGAAGCCTAGCTACCCACAAGGCGGAGAGACTCTTTTTTTTTTTTTTTGGTCGGCCGTGGGGCTTGAACTCTGGGCCTGGGCGCTGTCCCTCAGCTCTTCAGCTCAAGGCAAGCGCTCTACCACTTGAGCTACAGCGCCACTTCCGGTTTTCTGGTGGTTTATTGGAGCTAGCAGTCTCACGGTCTCTCTTGCCCAGACTGGCATTGAACCACGATCCTCAGATCTCAGCCTCCTGAGTAGCTAGGATTACAGGAGTGAGCCACCAGCGCCGGCGGCTGAGAGACTCTTATCTCCAACTAACCACCAAAAAGCTGGAAGTGAAGCTGTGGCTCAAGTGGCAGAGTGCTAGCCTTAAGTGAAAAAGCTAAGGGACAGTGCCCAGGCCCTGAGTTCAAGCTCCAGTACTGGCACCAACACACACACACATACACACACACACACGCACACACACATGCACACACACACACCATTCCAACACTTTCTATAAAACATGGTGATATGTTTTTCAGCCCCAGCCTGTCATATCTCCTCAGTTCTGCAGTGTGGGGTAGACATGCACAGAAGTTAGGCCCATGAGCAGGCATCGCTCTGCTCCAACAAAGCTTTATTGTATCACAGCTAGCCCCAAGGGTTGTAGTTTGTCAAGCTCTGACATAGGATATCTTGCAAACAAACAAACAAAAAAAAATGCAATGGCCAGCGCTGGTGGCTCACACCTGTAATCCTAGCTACTCAGGAGGCTGAGATCTGAGGATCACAGTTCAAAGCCAGCCCGGGCAGAAAAGTCCATGAGACTCTTATCTCCAATAAACCACCAGAAAACCGGAAGTGGCGCTGTAGCTCAAGTGGTTGAGCGCTCGCCTTGAGCTGGAGAGTGCAGGGATAGCACCCAAGCCCAGAGTTCAAGCCCCACCACAGACAAAAAATAAAAAATAAAAAATGCAATGACACATTTAGAATACATTTAGAACCATGAAGAAATTTGATTAAGGACCAGTAGTACGTGATACCAAGGAATTGGTAGTTTTGTTGTATTTGATAATGGTATTGAGGTGCTGTTAGAAAAATGTACTTTCTAAATTACTTCAATATTTATTATTTCATGAATAATGCAATTGCATGAGAGATTAATCAGTACGTTTGCCTAAAAACATTGGTAATTTCAAAGTCTCAGCTACTTTAACTCAATCCACAATTAAAAAGCAATGTTGTTGCTAGGATTTCTCTTTTCTTTTTTTTGTTGTGGGGCCTGGGCGCTATCTCTAAGCAATTTTGCTCAAGGCTGGCACTGTACCACTTTGAGCCATAGCACCACTTCTGGTTTTTTTTTTTTTTGGTAGTTAATTGGAGATAAAAGTCTCATGGGGGCTTTTCAGCCCAGGCTAGCTTTGAACTGCAATCTTCAGATCTTAACCTCCAGAGTAGTTAGGATTACAGATGTGAGCCACCAACGCCTGGCTACTTCATCTTTTTTAAAGGGGCTACTGGGAAATACAAAAGTGAAATGATAACACTGGGGACTCGTTTTTTTGTTTGTTTGTTTTGTTTTGTTTTGTCAGTCATGGGGCCTGAACTCTGCGCCTGGGCGCTGTCCCCCAGCTCTTCAGCTGAAGGCTAGCGCTCTACCACTTGAGCCACAGAGCCACTTCTAGCTTTTTCTGCTTATGCAGTATGGAGGAATCAAACCCAGGGCTTCATGTGAGGCAAGCACTCTACCACTGAGCCACCTTCCCAGCCCATGGGGACTTGCTTTTTAGAAAGGAAATGAATCAAATAGAGCAATATACTGACAATAATGGAATCTCGGTGATGGGTGCATAGATCTTGTCATGACACAGCCTCTACTTTTGACTATGTCCAACATTTTAAATAAAACTAAAGGCAGGGAGTTAGCCAGGCACCAGTGTTTCACCTTGATAATCCTAACTACTCAGGAGAGGCTGAGCTCTGGAGGATTACAGTTTGAAACCAGCCTGGGCAGAAAAGTCCATGAGATTCTGTTTTCAAAGTAACCAGCACAAAGCAGTGCTGGAGCATGACTCAAGTGGTAAAGTGTCAGCCAAACAAGCTGAGTGAGCATAAGGTCCTGAATTCCCCAGAAAAAAAAGCACAATGCTTGGGGCATGGCTAAAGTGGTCAAAAACCTGCTTAGGCTCAAGACCCTAGGTTCAAACCTCCTTACCATCACAAAACAAAATCCTAAACGCAATCATTGAGACTGACTCAGAGGGCTGTAGTTAAGGCTCAAGGCGCGTAGTAGGCAGCTGACAGTGGGAGCAGGCAGCCCCCGTCCCGCCTCAGCTCCCAGGCACTGCGCCCTGTGGGAGCTCTCAGGTCTTACCTCTGCTGCACCACCTCCAGGTCCTCCAGGCGCTCAGGCAGGGCCATGCCGTTGAGCCACTGCTCCTTCTCCTCCACCCAGAGCCCACAGGCTCCCGCCTCGCTGAGCATAGTGTAGAGTGCCAGGGCGGCCTCCAGGGCCCGCGCCCGCTCACCCGCCCGGGCCTGCAGCTCCTCGTAGTGCTGCTCCAGAGCAGGCACTCTGCCCTGCACCTCAGCTGTGTGGCTCAGTGCGGGCGGCAGGGCTGCGGCCTGCTCCCTCAAGGCATCCAGGGTGGGCCGGTGGCCTCGGATCTCCTCTTCCAAGGCCCGGTGCTGCCTGGCCAGGGCCTGTGTGGAGAACTCATCGTGCCCTAGCTCGGGGCTGGAAACCAGGCGCAATGCATCCACCAACCAGGCCTCCATGTCGTTTGCATCTGCCTGGAACTGGTAGAGGCTGGCAGCCTGTGCCAGCCGCTGGGCACGCTCCTCGGCCAGGGCCTCCAGCCGTTCCCACTGAGCCTGGAGCTCGGCTGCGCGGGCAGCAGCCTGGCTGGCTCCAGGGTGGCCCTCGGCAACCAGCTGCTGGCCTTGCTCCAGAGTGAGCTTCAGGGGCCCCAGCCGGCCGCTCATCTCCCCACGCAGAGCTGTGTGCTTGTTGAGCAGGCGGAGGGCACCTGTCAGGTCCCGACCTGTGTCGGCCGAGGCCAGGAGGTGCTGCTGCTCCCGCACCCAGGCCTCCGTCTCGCCCACCTCCCAGAGGAACCGCCACAGGCGCCGCGACTCCTCCAGGCGGGCCCGTCGGGCTGCTGCCAGCTCACACAGGGCCTCATAGCTCTGCTCCAGGTTGGCTACCCGCTCCGACACCAGCTGTGGGTCACATGGTCTGTATTCTGGAAAAGTCAGGCCAGAGATCAAGAGCTCTGCTTGTTCCCCACCCCAGTGAGGAACCCCCTTACCTGCCCTGGTAGACTTCCCTCCCTGGCTCTAGCTGTCATCACTCATCCACCCACAGGCTCTCCTGTCTCCAGGTTTCCCTGCCCAAGGCCTCTGCCTTCCCATTTTCACCTTTCCCAGGGTCGCAGAAGCGCAGGGCAGAGGCACTGACGGCCCGCACCCTCTCAGCCTGCACGGCAATGTCTGCTTCCACCAGCTCATGCAGCTGCAGCAGGTCCTCTACTCCGGCCAGGTGCTTGCCCAGGTCCTGAGACTGCAGCCGGCCCTGCCAGGCGTACACAGCAAGCTTGTGCCCAACTCCTAACTAGGTGCACTTGCCAATCTCACTCCCTCTTCCTTCCATCCCCTTAAGACAACCGCAGTGTTGCACCCTAGTGAGCATGCCTGCGCTCTCTCTCTCTCTCTCTCTCTCTCTCTCTCTCTCTCTCTCTCACACACACACACACACACACAAACACAAGATGTCCAAGTTCTGCCCCAGCGCCTGGCTCCTTATCCTCAGCATCCTCTCCTGCATGGAACAACTTTCCAACTAAATCATGCTCCCAGCATCTCTGCTGTGACTCATCGTCTCAGCCCTAGAATCCCAGGCATCTCCTGTGGTCACAGCTCTGCCGCAGCACCCCAGCACCCTTCACTGTGTCTCCCAGACCTGCACTCAGCTCTTCCCTAGTAAACTGCAGCTGCGCCTCACTGCTCTGTGTGCAGCCACTCAGGCCTTCTGCGCAATGTATCCAAGTTACTTCTCAAAACGGAAGACAGAATCCTATCTCTCCCTTCCCCAAAACCTCCTGAGCGCCTCAAATGCTCTGTGTTACTTAGGAAAAAAAATCCAAACTCCTTGACCAGGCCTATAATGCACTAAGTCAACTGGCAGCTCCCCCTTTACTCCCCGAGATCCTAGGGGCTTGAGCATGTTAGGCAAGTACTCTATCACTGGGCTGTATCTCCAGTCCCAGTTTTGAGTTGATCTATCTCATATTAGTTATTCCGGGGGATTTCACAGTTACCTTTGCACACATGTTTACAACATATTCCAATCAATCTCACTCCTTCTATCACTTTTTTATGGGCAGGCTCTTGCTATGTAGCCTAGGCTGGCTTTGAACTCGTCATCCGCTAGCCTCAACCTCCCAAGTGCTAGGGATGACAGGCCTGAGCCACCGTACCTGGCTCTGCTCCCTCCTTCATCTCTTTCCACGGCGTCACATAGCTATAGTCTTTTTTCTCATCCCATACCACACTTAAGTCTAGTCTCCCTGAGCCCCATGTTTTATTAGAACTGGGATGTCCTCCCCCTGCACTGGCATGTGCTCTACAGAGCTGGGCTCAGTGGTGGAGTTAAGGCACTGTAGCAATACCCCCAGGACTCCCGCCCACCTGAGCCCCACCAGGGATGGCCAACTACCTTCATCTCTGCCATCCAGTCCATGAGGTAGAGCAGGTCCTGAAACACCTTCTGCAGCTCCAGGTTGAGGAGAAGCCGTTCCCGCCGGGCGGCCACCATCTGCCGCAGGAAGTCCCAGAGCCTGGCCACGTTGTGCTGCCGAGCAGAGATGCGCTTGATGTCGTGATAGCGCTCAGCTGCCAGCTCTGCGGCCACCGCGTCCACGGCCTGCACCCGGCCACTGTAGGCCACAATGTCTGTCTCGATGGCTTCATGCTTCCGCACCGCTGCCTCCACGGCAGCCAGCTCCAGCCCAAAGTTGTCCTATGGCAGAGGCCAGGAGGGGAGGTGATGGATGTGGTGTTTCAGCTCCTCTCCACCCTGCAGTCTATTTCTTCCCCCTTGCATCCTACCTGGGACACAAGGCGCTGGTTCTCGCTGAGCCAGGTCTCCCGCATGGCGGCCTTGCGATCGAAGCGCGCGGCCAGCTGCTCCAGCTTCTCCTGGCGGATCAGCTCTGTGCGCAGGGCCAGCTCACGCTCATGCTCAGCTTTCTCCAGCCGCTCCCAGGCCTGTGCAGTGCAGACAAGAGGAGCAGACAGGGTCGGGAAGGAGGGTCAGCAGAGCTAAGGCCCAGCAAAGTCCCCAGGTGGCGGGGTCTAGCATGGGTCTGACTGCAGTCAGTAAGGCTTTTACAGGAATGAGAGGTGCTGGGCGTGGCCTGCAGCCATGTAAGAAACACGTTTGCTTCTGGACAAGGGCCAAGATGGCAGTGGCAGGACTATGGGAGATTCTTATTTTGTTATGATGCTTATAAAATACTTGTGAAAACTTATAGAGAGAGTTGGGGCTGTGTGGAGCGTGATTTCTCATGTGAACCTGTATGAAGAATGAGAACGGAAAGGAGTGACACCAGAGTCCCAACAGGGGTGGCTGCAGTGGGATGGAGAATCTAGTAACCATAGTGGGGCTCAGGGGAGGTGACAAGGACTCTAGGTTAGGGCAGATATGAAAGGTGTCCGGGCCAGGGCTGTCATCTGTGGGACAGCATGGCAGGTCACAGACCTTATTGATGTCGGAGATGAGCCGACCCTCTCGGGGCGTGTAGACCTTCTGGTTGTTGGCCCGCAGTTTGCTCTGGATGGTGAAGAGCAGCACCTCCAAATTCCCCTTCTCGGTGAACCTGAGGTGGGCGGGGGAAGGGGGGGCAAGTTAGCATCAGAGGCAATGGCCACAGGGGCCCAGGAAGTTGACTTTACAATACAGAGTGTCCTGTGTCCTTTTCTTCTCACAAAACCAATACATAGTCTTTGCAAGCAACCCAGAAAATACTGGCAAACCCAAAGAACATCATTTCAATGTAATTAAAAACCACAGAGAAATGACAACCACAGGAGCCCTTGTGCACAGTGTTGACTGCGGCTGGGTGCCAGCATAGCCACTTCTAACGCATCAAGAACTCCCTTGCTGTGAGTTGGGCCAGCACTCACTCTCTGAGTATCCCTCATTTTCTGGTTGAGAAAATTGAGGCATAGGAAGGTTAAATAAGTTGCCCAATATTCAAACCTGTTAAATATTAGAGCTAGGATTTGAACTCTTGGCTCTAAGCATTTTCTTCTCTGTGGCCCACAAAGAACACTTTGAGCATGTTTCTCCAATTATTTTTCACATAACTTTTCATGTCAATAAAAGCATTTCTTTGATACTATTTTCTGTAGTGTCTCATGACTCATTTTCTTTCATGAAGCTCACGTTGATGAACATCCTTGAAGCTGGCTACATCTTTGTTGAATATTCAGGCAAAGGACACAGCTCAAATCATTTCCCTGTACTATATGAGAATAGTTGTTTTCTGGATTAATATTTAGTTCTGGAGCTGACACATAACTCCAAAAGAACTCAATGATTAGAAAGCCAAGCACTGGTGGCTCATGCCTGTAATCCTAGCTACTCAGGAGGCTGAGATCTGAGACAGGATCAAAGCCAGCCCAAGCAGGAAAGTCCCTGATACTTATCTCCAATCAACTACCAGAAAACCAGAAATGGTGCGACAGCTCAAAGTGGTAGAGCACTAGCCTTGAGCAAAAGCTCAAGCCCTACAGCTGACAAAAAAAAAAGAAGAGAAGGAGGGAGGGAGGAAAGAAGGAAAGAAGGAAGGAAAGAAGGAAGGAAGGAAGGAAGGAAGGAAGGAAGGAAGGAAGGAGGGCAGGCAGGCAGGCACAAGCTCACATCTTTAATCCTAGCTATTCAGGAGGTTAGATCTGAGAATTGAGGTTCAAAGCCAGCCTGGGCAGACAAATCCATGGGACTCTTATCTCCAACTAGCCACCAAAAAAAGCCAGAAATAGGGGTGTGCCTCAAGAGGTGGAGCACTATCCCTGAGCAAAAGACTGAGTCAGAACTGGAGGCCCTGAATCCAAGCTTACTTCTTGGCACAAAAGAACACACCCCACCCCCAAAAAATATCAACAGTAACAACAAAAGCTTTAGCATGTGCTATACAGAACTGGGAAGGTAGCTCAGTGGTAGAGTGCTTGCCTCACAAGCTTGAGGCCCTGGGTTTGATTCTTCAGCACTACATAAGCAGAAAAAGCCGGAATTGGCACTGTGGCTCAAGTGGTAGAGCGCTAGCCTTGAGCTGAAGAGCTGAGGGACAGCGCCCAGGCCCAGAGTTCAGGCCCCACAACTGACAAAAAAACAAAACAAAACTGAAAACAGCAAGTCCACATGTAAAATCAGATAATTGCTAAAATATATAAATGATTTAAAAAAAAAACAACAAAAGCCACCTCTGCAAGGCTCACGTTCCCAACCATCCTCCCAAGGCTGGCTATGCTCTGCCTGTTCCCGTGGGAGGACTGGGTGCTAAGACACAAGACAGGGGGGCTAGTAGTCTCACCTGATGGACTGCAATGACTCGGCACACCCGAGCAAACCTTTCCACAGTGTACTTTTTAAAAACAGCTTCAGTCATTTAAAATGTGTTTTGGACCAACTATGTTTGTCTGCAGTGCTTTGAGCTGGGGTAAATGCACCTCTGAAGCACTTACGCACTGCCAAATAATCCTCCCCAAAAGGCCGCCCTAATTTTGGCTTCCCTTTATGTGAGCCCGGCTCAGGGCAGGCATGTCCCAGCAGGGTGAAACCCAGGGGCACCTACTTGGGTGGCTTCTCCACTGTGCGGTAGGAATTGAAGGACTGAAGCTGGTTCTGGACCCCACTGAGAGAGTTAGCCAGCTGCCGGTCATTGAGGGTCACAATGGTTTGCTCAATCCACTGCAGCAGTTCTGAGGCCAGGGACTCATACTTTTCCACTAGGCGTTCTGCCTCCATGGCGTGGTCCAGCACCTGGGAGACAGGAGATGGGAGGCTTGGTGAACTGCCCGGTCCTGCATCTAGCTCTACCTTGGCCTCTGCTTTACAGGAGTAAGACCTGGGCCCTGCCCCCTCCACCCTTTCCACCTACTGCATCACAGTGTGTGTATGGCGGGGAGGGGGAGGAGGGATTACCTTGCCAATTCTTTTGCCTTCTACAGCCAAGGCCTTCATCTTGGAGAAATAGTGGTAGTAGGTAGCCACGTATGTAATGATGGATTTCTCATCTGGTTGGTCCACATTCACATCTGAAGAAAAGGACCGCTCGGGTCAGGCAGACACCAGAAATGCGCGTCCCAGCAGTAGGCCCAAAACCCGAATCACTTCCTGCATACCCAGGATCCCAGCCCTTTAAGGCTGGTATTTTTTTCTGGCCCTCTTCAGAGCCAAGTCACAGCTCAACCATTTCCACTAAAGGGGCCTAAAACCAAGCTCCCCTTTTGTTTTTCTTTCTCCTAGACATGAGAAGGGCCTCCCAAGCTGAGAATAAAACCTAGAAGCCTAGGAGGCTTTGGCTGAGTATACCTAGTGGACAAACTTGTTTGGAGAGGAGAGAGGGGGGACAGCAAAAAGCAAGTCAAGAAACAGTCTGTCCATTTGGAGATGGGTCACAGACTTACAGAAACCTAAGTTGACAGCTTCAGGGACAGTGGGACAGCAGGGACAAACTAAGCCTACTGGAAGTGGTGCTGTGGGCTCAAGTGGTAGAGCGCTTGCCTTGAGCTGAAGAGCTGAAAGACAGCTCCCAGGCCCAGAGTTCAAGCCCTGTGACCGATAAAAAAAACAAAAAACAAAACAACTAAGCCTACTGACTCCAGATGCAACAGACTAGGGAGGGAGGCCAGCTGTCAGCACCACCATGGAGCTGTTTCCAGTCTTGATCCCAAAGCTCAGCCATGGTCTGTCCAAGCAGGAGCGCATCCTTCAAGCTCAGACAGCCTCCATCACTAGACCAAGGCTATGACTTGGAATCCCTGGGTTTTCTGAATTGAACCAGATTTGGTCCTACTGGAAGTAGTACTATGAGACTGGAAGCCCCTCCACACTTCTGAAAGCATTCCCACAGGCATCCCAAGTCATTCACACGGCTACCAACGTCATCTCACACGTCACAGACAGAACACTTAGTTTTACTTCACACTTTACATCATAGCCAGGCTTCTTAAAGTCTGGTCTAGGAATGCTGCACTACCACTACTTTTGTCCCAGACAGCCGAAGCTTATCATCCTGGACACAGGAGATAGGGTTACTATGGGTGGCCCAGGAAAAGGAGGAAGTGACTGAGATCCACACTTGACAACGAGGTGAGAGCTCTCCTTTCCTTTACTGGCTAAGCCCAAATTGTTCTGCTCTGCAGAGGTGAAGAGGACCTGAACTATGGAGCCACGCTTGCTGAACAAGAATCCAGCTCTGCCAACTGTGTGACCTTGGGCAAATCAATTGACCTTTTTGGTTTTTTTTTTCCGGTCCAGTCGTGGGGCCTGAACTCTGGGCCTGGGCGCTGTCTCTCAGCCCTTCAGCTCAAGGCTAGCACTCTACCACTTGAGCCACAGCACCACTTCTGGCTTTTTTTTTCTGCTCATGTGGTACTGAGGAATCAAACCCAAGGCCTCATGCATGCAAGGCAAGCGCTCTACCACTGAGCCACCTTCCCAGCCCATCAATTGACCCTTATAAGCCCTGCCTTCTCTTCCATAAACTAAGGATAATAATGGTTCTGATTAGAGGGGTTTGTAAGGACTCAATTAATTAAAGCATGTCATATGCTGTGCAGTGCCAGGTACACAGTAAGGGCCGGGACGCTGGCTGAGGACAAATGCTCGGATCTCAAAGTTAGGTAGTTTTACTTCAGAGCCCTAGTAGTTTAGAAGTAAGGTCCTCGAACTAGTCCTCTTATTTTAAACTTGAGGAAACTGAGGCACAGAGAGGCAAACAGACTGGCTATAAGTCACAAAGCTGGCTCTGGGATGGGGCTAGGATAGAACCCAGAGCCATCTTCCTATATACTTTTTTCTTCCTTTCCCTTCCTTTTTTCTTTTTTATGGTACTTGGGTTGGAATTCAGCCTCTTGCTTGCTAGGCAGGTGCTATATCACTTGAGCCACACCTCCAGCCCTTTTTCCCCCCACTGGTTGAGATAGGATCTCACTTTTTGTCTGGGCCTGTACCTACTTTCTGCTTCCCGCCATAGCTGAGATGACAGGTGAGCATCATCACACTCAACTATTAGTTGAGAAAGAGTCCTGGAACTTTTGGCCCAGGCTGGCCTTGCTCCATGATCTACCTCAACCTCCTGAGGAGCTCAGCTTACAGGGATGAACCACTATTCCTGGTGTTTTATCTCTTTCTCTCTGCTTTTCTCCTTCTCTCCTCTTCCCCCATTCCCTCTTTCTCTCTCCCTCCCTCCCCCCTCCTCTCTCTGTCTGTCTGTCTGTGTTTCTCTGTCTCTCTCTCTCTTTTTCTAGGGTCTCATTATGTAGCCCAGGATGGCTTTGAACTTGTAATCCTTCTGCTTCTACCTGAGTAGTATTACAATCATGAACCACCATACCTACCTAAAAATTCATATTTTTAAGCTAGGCACTGGTGGCTCACCCATGTAATCCTAGCTACTCAAGAGGCTAAGGTATGAGAATTGTGGTTCAAAACCATCCCAGGCAGGAAATTATCTTCAATTAACTAGCAAAAAACAGTTAAGTGAGAATACTGATGCAAAAAAGAAAATTTCCTGTTATTAACATATACTTCAGTGGGTTTTTTGTTACATTCACAACCATCACTATTACCCAGTTCCAGAGTATTTTCATCATTCCCTCCCCCTAAAAACCCCTATAACCATAGGCAGGTGTTCTCCATCCACACCTCCCAGCTCCCAGCAGCCCCAGTCTGCCTTCCGTCTGCCTACCCTTGTTTTGCAGAGCTCCGGCCTACCTTCAGGGTCCAGCAGCTTTGTGAGGCCCAGCTCCTTTTCAGCCAGATTGAAAGCATTTTGCAGATTGTAGTGGGCATTGCACTTCTTCAGGGACTCAAAATCCAGCAGATCTGGCCTGGAGGGGAGAAGCCAGAAGGCACCAAAAGTACTTGAGATCCCAAAGAAGTAAATTCACTCCTACCTTTATCCCTGCCTCCAACTCAAAAATTATTTTTTGGAAGGGTACACCCCAAGCCTTCCCCCATTGCTCCCATCCCTAGCTTCCCTAAGTCCTCTGTGCAGCACAGTGCCCCCACATTCCTTACGGCTCTTCTCCTGGCTTCTGGGTGCGCCCGCACCCCTGGGCCACTAACCCACATGTCTGCTAACTGTCTTCTCACCGGTGTTTGTGCACAATGGCGTTGAAGGCCAGTCCATCTCTCCAGCTGGTGGTGAAGTTGTGCACGTTGACATTGGGGTATCTATAAACAGAGACCAGAAAATAATGGTGAGTGGGGTTGAGCCCCAGTCTGTGCAGGACATGGTCTCTGGAGGCTGTCCTTCATCTACTGTGTGGCTTAGGTGTGGCCCACCCCACGGCCACGCCCCCGGCTTCCTCACCCTGCCGTCTTCATCTGGCACCACAGCAGCAGGGCATCTTTGGCTGACTTCTTCTCCTTGTTGTCTTCTGTTTCCACACTGATGTCTTGGATCTAAGGAAGGAAGCAAGGGAGTGTACCTCATTCCCTGGACAGGAGCTCTTGGTGTTATCAGAGGCACTCAGAGAGAAATGGAAGGAAATGACGCTTGAGATCACTCTTGAAGGGGTGAAGGGACAGAGCCTGGGCTCCCTTCAACCTAGACTCGTAACACGAATCATTGGGTCCGAGGAATTTGAGGTGGGACTGCAGTGTGGAAGTGCCCGAGAGTGCAGGGAGCCGGTTCCTCCAGGTGGGGAATGCAGGTGGATGAGAGACTATGTTCTGCATGGCTTTCAGGGGTGAGGCACAAGGAACTCTGCTTAGGACTGAAAGGGACAGGGAGGCCAAGCAGGAAGGATGGGGGGGCCAGCAAGACAGCTGAGGTGGGTCCCAGAAGCATAACAGAGGGGGTGACCAGGCCTCCCTTGGACTTCTAAAACTCTATGCAGTGAAGGACCATTTATAAAACTTCCAGTTCCTCATGGACCAAGCTGGGGTCCTTAATACACAAGACTAGCACCCAAAATAGACTCCAGGGAACTTTGCCAACACCAAACAGTTCTCTGCCCTGTGGAGCGAGGCTAGCTGCCTCACTGAGTGTATGGAGAACTGCTCTATAAGGTGTGAGATATGGATTTTTTTTTTTTGGTCCGTTGTGGGGCTTGAACTCAGCCTGGGCGCTCTCCCTCAGCTCTTCAGCTCAATGCTAGCGCTCTACCACTTGAGCCACAGCACCACTTCTGGCTTTCTGAGTGGTTTATTGGAGATAAGAGTCTCATGGAGGGCTGGGAAGGTGGCTCAGTGGTAGAGCGCTTGCCTTGCACGCCTGAGGCCCTGGGTTCGATTCCTCAGCACCACATAAGCAAATAGAAAAAAAGCCGGAAGTTGGCGCTGTGGCTCAAGTGGTAGAGCGCTAGCCTTGGGCTGAAGAGCTGAAGAACAGCGCCCAAGCCCAGAGTTCAAGCCCCATGACCGGACCCAAAAAAAAAAAAAAAAAAGAGTCTCATGGACTTTCCTGCCTGAGCTGGCTTTGAACTGTGATCCTCAGATCTCAGCCTCTGGTGTAGCTAGAATGACAGGTGTGAGCCACTGGCACCCAGACAGATGCTTGTTTTTTGTTTTTTCCCTACAAATCCTGGGGCTTGAACTCAGGGCCTGGGCACCATCCCTGAACTTCTCTTGCTCAAGACCAGTGCTCTTACCACTTGAGCCACAGCTCTACTTCCAGCTTCCTTGGGGGGAGTTTATTGGAGATATGAGTCTTACAGTCTTTCCTGCCCAGGCTGGCTTCAAACTGTGATCCTTAGGTCTCAGCTTCCTGACAAGCTAGGTTTACAGGGGTGAGCCACTGGTGCCAGACTTCTATTTTTGTATTTGTCTATCACAGGCCAGCAGGAACTGTGGTGCAGAACCAGTGCATGGTCCACACCCTGGTTAGTGCTGACAGTACCTGGAATCGAAGGATGATGGTCCAGACCAGCCCAAGAGTCAGACGGTGGTTCCCGTCTACGATGTCGTGGGAACCCATGTTTTCCAGGTGTACCTTCTGCTCCTTCAGAAACTGCAGGGCCTTGTCCACATTCTCCAGGCAGTGGATTCGCATGCGGCCCTTAGTTGGTTTTGGCTGTTGGGGGACAGGGGGGAGTATAGTGACAAGTGACACACGGGCTCCTAGGTTTCCTTCTTCTTCCCCAGCCTTCCCAGTGCTCTCCTTCAGGAACATGAGGACAGCCCCAGGACCAGGCTGAAGGTCATGGAGCCCAGGCTGGGGTTACAGATGAGGCTTGGCCAGATTAAGATTCCCAAGGGAATTAATTGCACCCAGAGCGAGCGGGAAAAGAAATGTTTTCAATGGGGCCACTGTTCCTGTCTCTGCAAAGCAGGGCGCCCACGTAATCCACCCGGCAAAGCCGCTCCGAATGAGCCCATCCTCTGGGCAGAGGGGCTGCTGTGTTCTGCCCCTCTTGTGGCTTTCCCCCTTTTGGTCCCTGGGGCTCCCTCCTCCCTCCGTGACAGGTGCTCACCAGTGTCTCTCCTGACAGCACCTCCAGGAGCCTCAGGAGGTTGCGCCCGTCCCGCAGGTCGCTGTACAGGTCTCCCACCCGGCAGGTCACCCGGGCCAGGTGTGAGTTCACCCACTTGGTGAAGGTTTTCTTCTGCACTGCTTCTCGCTCATCTGTGGTGGCAACATGAGGTCATTTCTGTCCTTCAAGTACAGTGTGCCTACTTCTAAAACCAGTTGTCGGGGTGGGGGTCAGGGGGCCTGAGGAAGCAGAGGAAGTGATGTCTGGGGAGATGAGAGGAAGGAAGACGGCCAGGAGGAGAACCCAGAAGAGCTGGGAATGGAGAAATGGAAATGCGCTTGACGACAAAGAACAAGAAAGGGAAGAGAGGAAATAAGCGTTGTGAAGACAGGATGGAGGAAACTGTACAGGAAACGCTGGGACCAGGCTTTACGATGTAACAGTGGTGAAACCCTGGGGAAGTTTTCCATCCATTAGAGCCTCAATTTTCCCATCTGTTACATGGGCACATTCCTTTTATTTCCACATTTAGATTGGTTAAATGAGATAGTAGTATGAGACACCAAGTTGATACCTGGTGCGTGGCTCCCTGATTAAGTACTGGGATAGAGGTAGATTCTCATCATCTCAGCCATGGCTGAAAGGAGGCACGGGCTGAAAACAGGGCTGTGGTCCTTCCAGGTGGCCAACAGGTAGAACTGACAGAGTTAGATACCAATCTCAAGAACAAAAAGGAAGGGGGGGCAGGCAAAGTACACAGGAAGATTCTTGATATGGATGAAGCTTCCACCCTTTGTTCATTGCGGAGGGAAGAAAGAGGCTCAGGCATGGGAAGCTGCTCCACAGGCTGGTGTGACCTGACCTCAGAGATGACCTCCGGGGTGAGGACCTGGCCCCAGTAGCCAGGGCATGAAGAGTTACTTTGGACTCCATCTCAGCACCAGCATCTCAGAAACTGAAAAGACTCCTCCCTTAATCTCACGTTCCAGGGCACCTCACCCATAAAAAACAGCAACACGCCCAAGTCTGTTCCTGTCTACCTCACCTCCAGCCCCTGTACCTGTGCCAAACCTGGGGTCCTCATGGCTGCGTGGGCCGCCCTGTAGCACCTGGGCACCCAGGTGTCTCTGGGCCTCTTTTCAGGGTCTATAGGCCCTGCCTAGGCTGGGGATGGCCAGGGATTTCCAGACATTACTGGGTTGAGGAGGAGGGCAGCCTGCCTGCCCTGGTATTACGCCTGGGGTGAGGCCATGTTGGCACACAGATAGAAAGTAGAAAGAGTAGCTAGAAAAAATGGGCAAAACCAAACTCAGAATGTAATGTCACAAGTCGAACCCACAACATCCTAGACACACATGCCCTAAAACACAATGGCTTTCGAACACCCCTCTTCAGACAGCTTCCTAGGCTCTGCGTTTCAGTCCTCTTCTTCGACACTTTCTCCAATTTCTACACTTGTCTGGGTCACACACATTCAGACACCCACTCTTAAGGCCAGGGAAACAAACAAGCTCTAAGCTCAGGTCTCTGGCCCACTCCTTCGCTCCTTCCCTAACGAGATGAGCCTGGCTCAACCCAGGGATGGGCTGCCTGGAGGGAGGAGAGCTGAGTGGCCACACTGACGCGCTGGCCCTGCATCCCCATCACCTTTGTACCCAGCAGGCTGTCTCAAGGTCACGCTCGGGTCCTCACACGACCACACACAAGTCCCTTCCAGTGGGTCCAAACCTTCCCTGCTTCTGTCCACATTCCTGGACTTTCTGGCCATTTGACATGATTCCTCCCAAGTCTCGTAATATTGTCCCCCAAGTCAGGTGCTTGGCTCTAGCTTCTGAGCCCCGGCAGACCCTCTGGCCCCTGCAGCTCCCCTCCAGCTCCCCAGGGCTCCCCTTTGCCCAGGGGACCTCACCTTGAAGCTGTTTGAAGCGTCCTTCCAGCACGCTGGCGTACTGAGCGGGGTTGATGAAGGCAGCTGGGGAGAGCAGGAGCCCCCCGGGGTTCTGGGCCCCTTCCACCGCCTCATAGTAAAACTCCTCAGCCCCATTCAGGCCGTTCCCATGCACCCTGCTCACTCCATTCGCACTCATGGTGCCTGCTGCCTCCTACACAGCTCGTGGCCCAGAGTCCATGCTCCCCTGCGCACGGCAGGGCGGGGTGGTGAGCGTCTGTCCCCTGAGCCTGTGTTGGAGGTCCCCAGAGGCTGCTATGGCCAAGAGGATTTCAAGGATGCTGTGAGTTTCAAGTAGGAAAAAATAGTTATGGGATTTCTAGCTCCAGAGAACAGCGAGCAGGCACACCTGGCCACAGGGAGAGAGGCAGCTCCAGACAAACAGGTCGGACAGTGTCGGGGGAGGGGCAGGGGGCGGAGCTGGGCTGGGGCAGGGCCAGGCCCTGCAGGGGCGGAGGAGAGAGCTGCCAGGGCCAGGAGACTTGCCAGGCAGGCCACAGGTTGCCTAAGACTGGGGAAGACCCGCCAGAGGCCCCCCCTCCCCCCTCAAGCAAATTCCTGCTTCCTGAAGGTCTGCTGACAGACAAGGAGGCTGAGCTCCCCGCCACTTGAGTAGTCCCTGTCTAGGACTCCTGGGCTTTGATCTCTGCCCAGAGAGCTGAGAAAAAGAAACGAGGAGCTCCTAGGAGAATGGAAGCCAAGTGCTGTGCTGTTCACTTTTGTCACCTCCTCTGGGGAAGGAATAAGTATTGCTGGTGTCTTCTCCATTGGTATTTGTTATCTGAATGCCAGCCCCTCTCCTGCCCACCAGGGCCTTCTCAGCCAGCTTCCCAGCTCTGCCCCACTGCTTGGGCACAAACTACCAGCTTCCCCTCTGCCCTTCCCCTAGGCTTCTGCTTTTATAGCTGGCAGTCTACACATACCCCTCCCTCAATTTCATTCATTTAGTATTTGCTTGGCATCTTCTGACACAAGGCAAAGCCCATGCAGAGCTCTGATTTGGTGAGACCCAGCTTAGAGGTGGAGAGACATAGCTGAGCACTGGGTGGCACCTGTGTGCTCAGTGACGAGCCTGGTGGCATGGGTCTGTGTGCACACTGAGGACAATGTTGAGTGGAACACATCACATGCACAGATATGACACCAGTACCAGTACTGGCTTATGTGCAAAGATGTCATGACCACATGTGTGTCCTGTGCCCAGAGAGTGAAAGTCCTGGACTATGTGTCATTATAGACCCACTCAGGGTGTGTAACAGGTAAAATACAATGGCATGGCTATCATGGCAGTTCTAGAGGACATGTGAATCTAAAACTGGGGTACCAGAGAGATGTTTTCCAAACATATCACTGACATTCTCCATCCCTCATGTCTTTTGTCCTCTCTGAGCTCTAGTCTAGAAACAGGAATAGTTCACCAGCCAGTCTCAAGAACCCATCTGAGCCTGGTGCTGGTGGCTCACACCTGTAATCCTAGCTACTCAGGAGGTTGAGATCTGAGGATTGTGGTCCAAAGCCAGCCCAGGGCAGGAAAACCTGTGAGACTCATATCTCTAATTAACTACCAGAAAATGAAGTGACGCTGTGGCTCAAGGGGTAGAGCACTCGCCTTGAGCTGAAGAACTCAGAGACAGTGCCCAGACCCAGAGTTCCAGCCCACAACTGTCCAAAAAAGAAGAGGAGGAGGACGAGGGGGGGGGGAGAGGAGGAGGAGCAACCCATCTGAACCAGGCACCAGTGGCTCATACCTATAATCCTAGCTACTCAGGAGGCTGAGATCTCAACATTGAAGGCAGACTGGCTAGGAAAGATCCTTATCGCCCATTAGCCACCAAAAAGCCAGAAGTGGAGCTGTGGCTTAAATGGTAGAACACTAGCCTTGAGCAAAGAAAGCTCAGGGACTGTCCAAGCCTTGAGTTCAGGCCCCAGGACCCCCCACCCCCGACCCCCACACACACAAAGAACCCATCTGAAGAAGGATCCAGGATCCTCAGAAGCTGCAGCTGCCATTGCTCCAGATTGCTGCTGGGCTCGTTGAGAATTTCCTCGGGAGCTTTTTTAAACCCTGAGTTCTGGACCATATGTCTAGAGATTCAAATTCACTGTGCCCAGGGGAGGGACTTGGGAAGCTATTTTTATAAAAACTGTCGCTGGGTAAAACATGCCACCAGGTTTGGGGACCTGGGCTTCCACTGTGGGTGCCACCCCACAAGGAGCACTACCTCTCAGGTGGGAGGAGTTATGACCTCTTACACTCAACTGGGTTGGGCAGCAGGCAGGTCAGTGGTGATGACAAGGGTGGGATGGAGGCGGCCAGTCAGACAGGGTGGGTGGCCAAGGGGTGTGTGATTCAGCCCCATGCCAGCAGCCGCTGGTGGTGTCAGGTGGCAACCCTTCTCTTGTTGCCATGACAACCCCTCCCCCTGAACACAGGGAGGCCGTCAGACGGGTTTGTTTGTGCCTAGAAGGGGAGAGCCCTGGCCGCAGGGAAGGGCAGGGGCCAAGGTGGGTGGAGAGTAAATTCTGGAGAATGAATGGGTGGCTTTGGACTACGATGGGGTAGCAGGCAGAGATCCTGCTTCGGGGAACAGGGAGATACAATAATGAGAGTAACAGACGGCAGGTGGAGCAGAACAGGTGTGGGAACTGATCGTGGACATCAAGGAAGACACCAGGGGAGGAAAGGTGAGGCAGAGGTGGGTGGAGACAGAAGCGACAGTCAGAGTGTAGAGGAGAAGGGATGTGACTCAGGGCCCGGGTCAGGAAGGGAAGCCGATTCAGCCAGCAGGGCCAGTCCAGGGGTCAGCTCAGCTGGCACAGTAGGCTTTGGGGGAAGGGAGGTTAGGAAATGCCTGGTATTGTGTGAAGTTTGTTCCTGCACCGGATTGGGGACCAAAGGGCTTGACAGGGTGCTCAGGCTCTCCCACTTCAGTCCAGCAGCTTAGACAAGACAGTTGTCTCCCCATAAAGATAAAAGACTCTACACACCCACCTCCGCACCTCCTCGGTTCTCCCGGACCTCACCTGCCAGAGCCTTAATTCGAGACCTCTCGAAGAGGCGAGCTGAGCTGCTGTCATTGTCCCAGTCGGAGTCGGGCAGGTCCCAGCGGTTGTTGATGTCACTGTACTGGCCCTGGATCTCCAAGCTGTCGAAGTCTGTGGGCGACAGAGTGCTGCTCATGGTGGTGGGTGGCTTCCTGCTCCTGGAAGAACACGTGGCTGGTGAGGGGCGTCTTGGGGGCCGCGGAGCTCCCCACTCACCACATCCTGCTATCTTTCTGCTCTCACTTGGCTCAGCTCTCCTCGTGGCCATGGTTATGGATAGGTTAGCCTTTTGTCTTTAGACAGTGGGAGGGGGGAGGCAGAGATGGCAATGTGACAGCTGCACTGGGAGAGACACAGGAGGACAGAGAGCTGTCTGAGAGCTTGAGGACAGGCTCAGAGGGCTTCAAAGCAGAGACAGACACAGCAGAGCCCAGGGACTCAAAGTGGAGACAGCCGTGGGAATACCAGTGTGTAGATCAGGGTGGTGCAGGCGGAGGATGGGGGTCTTGATGGGTACTAAGGAGTACAAACTAGAATTCTTTCATTCCCTGCTTCTATTTGAGTTCTGAGCCTTCTTTAAAAAAAATTAGTATTGATAGGCTACCCAGGAGGCTGAGATCTGAGGATGGCAGTTCAAAGCCAGCCCAGGCAGGAAAGTTTGTGAGACTCTTATGTCCAATTAACCACTAAAAAATAAATAAATAAAAGCCATGGGCTGGGAGGGTGGCTCAGTGGTAGAGCGCTTGCCTTGCATGCCTGAGGCCCTGGGTTTGATTCCTCAGCACCATATAAGCAAAAAGAAAAAAGCCGGAAGTGGTGCTGTGACTCAAGTGGTAGAGCGCTAGCCTTGAGCTGAAGAGCTGAGGCCCAGAGTTCAGGCCCCACGACTGGACCCCCCCCAAATAAATAAATAAATAAAAGCCAGAAGTGGTACAGTGGCTCAAGTGGTAGAATGCTAGTTTTGAGCAAAAGCAGCTCAGGGGCAGTGCCCAGGTCCTGAGTTCAAGCCCCAGGACCAGCACACACACACACACAAGTTTTAAATTTTTATTATTAGTTTGCATTAGTTATACACTGAGAGATCTCACTGTATCGCTGAGCCTTTGTAGGTAAATTGGAGATTAAAAGACCCCAATTTTCCTCTTGAGCTAAGTCAAACAAACAGTAGATACCCCAGGGAGACCAATGCACTGATAGACAAGTATAGACCAAGTGCCCAGGAGTTCAAAGGATTCAGTATAGTTCTCACCTTTTAGTTTCCTTTTGTTACGGAGAATGCTAAGTAAGTGCTCAAAAGACACCCCTGAGATGTATGTGTCCCCATCATTTCACAGATGGAAGGAATACCTCCAAAGACATTGTCAGTGCGTCAAGGTGGAAGGAGCACTAGCATTTTTTGTTTGCTTTTGCTAGTATAAGGGCTTGAACTCAGGGCCGGAACTCTCCCTTGGTCTATTTTTTGCTCAAGGCTGGCACTCTAGCAAATTGAGTCATAGATTCACATCCAGCTTTTTTGGTGGTTAATTAGAGATAAGAGTCTCACAGCCGGGCGCCAGTGGCTCGTGCCTGTAATCCTACCTACTCAGGAGGCTGAGATCTGGGGATGGAGGTTCAAAGCCAGCCTGGGCAGGAAGGTCCATGAGACCCTTATCTCCAAAGAACCACCAGAAAACCAGAAGTGGTGCTATGCCTCAAGTGGTAGAGTGCTAGCCTTGAGAAGAGCTCAGGGCAGCACCCAGGCCCAGAGTTCAAGCCCCATAATCAACCAAAAAAAAAAAAAGAATCTCACAGACTTATTCCTGATTATCCTGCAGTCTTTTAAGTCTTCCCAGAGGGATCAGCACCCAACTAGCCTTGTAGTGCCCAGTCCTCTTTGGGCCAGGTATGCTTGCCAACACTACTTTTGACCTTAACTTGGGCAATATACTCTGTCCTCAAAAAAAAATAACAAATGAGTTTCCTGTTAGCTCCCGGGGACTTTGGAAAAAAAACACAAAAAAACCCACCTGTACTGTCCAAAGTTCTTGTGTAACACAGGATTCAACAGCCATTCAAGAGGAATGTTGAAGGGAGATTTATTTTTATTTTTTTGTCAGTTGGGGGGCTTGAACTCAGGGCCTGTTTTTTTTTAAATTTTTATTTTTATTGTGAAAATACTCTACAGAGGGGTTACAATTATATGGGCAAGATAATAAGTACATTTCTTATCAAGCATTGTAGCCTCCTCCTTTGTTTCCCCTTCCCATCCCTTCCCATCCTCCCCCCGCCCCTGTGGGCCTGGGTTTTTTCACTCAAGGATAGCGCTCTACTATTTTGAGCCACAGGGCCACTTCCATTTTTCTGGTGGTTCATTGGAGATAAGAATCTCATGGATTTTCACGCCCAGGCTGGCTTTGAACCACAATCCTCAGATCTCAGCCTCCTGAGTAGCTAGGATAACAGGCATGAGCTACCAGTGCTTGGCTGAGAAGAGATTTTTACTTTAACAGAATCCCATATTCTGTTAAATTTGTCTTAAATTAAGTCTTAATTTAGTTCTTTGGGGGGTGCGGAGGCTTGGCACTCAGGACCTTGTGCTTGTTAGTCGAGTGCTGAACCACTTAAACCATGTTCCAATACAGCACTGTGTATGTATTTGTGCATGCATACACACACGTGTGTGTGCTAGGACTGAGGCTTGAGCTTTGGACCTCAAAATTCTCACTTAGCTTTATCTTTTTTGTTGTTGTTGGTCGTGGGGCTTGAACTCTGGGCCTGAGCGCTGTCCTTCAGCTCTTCAGCTCAAGGCTAGCGCTCTACCACTTGAGCTACAGCGCCACGTTTGTTTTTTTGGGGGGTCCAGTTGTGGGGCTGAACTCTGGGCCTGGGCACTGTCCCTTAGCTCTTCAGCTCAAGGCTAGCACTCTACCACTTGAGCCACAGCACCACTTCCAGCTTTTTTCCTTTTTGCTTATGTGGTGCTGAGGAATCGAACCCAGGTCCTCATGCATGCAAGGCAAACACTCTACCACTGAGCCACCTTCCCAGCTCTCTGGTGGTTTATTGGAGATAAGAGTCTCACGGAGTTTCCTGCCCGGGCTGGCTTTGAACCGTGATCCTCAGATCTCAGCTTCCTGACTAGCTAGGATTACAGGTGTGAGCCACCAGTGCCTGGTTCTTTATCTTTTTTTCTTTGTGCCAGTCCTGGGGCTTGAACTCAGGGCATGAACACTGTCCCTGAGTTTTTTTTTTCTTTCTTTCTCCAGGCTCTACAACTTGAGCCACAGCCCCAGTTCTGACTTTTTGCTGGTTCACTGGAGATATGAGTCTCACAGAGGCTTTGAACTTTGATCCTCAGATCTCAGCCTCCTGGGTGGCTAGCCATAAACCACCAGCGCCTGGAGACATTTTAATCTTGAGTATGACTCCCTAGTTCAGGGCTTTGACACTAGTGGTGTTGGGCAGTGTTTGAGAGCAGCAAATATCCTTCCTGAAGAAAAGAGGTAAGGAAAACCTGTCATGTGGTTTGGGGAAGGTAGAAAGGCATTGGGTGGTAAGGCTCCAGTGGGGAGGATAGTGAATTGTCATGGGAACACAAGGAAATTGGCATATACCAATAACTGGTTCCAAGAAGCTGGATCTGACCAGCTTGAAGGTCAGGATGGTTCACCCTCCGTTTCCCTGGGCACCAGGAAGATTTCCCTACAGTGTACAGGAGCCAAGGTCTCAGGGCCCTAGAGCTGGGCTTTTCATTCCCTATAGGAAGGCAGAGAGCTTAATTCCCACCAGGCAGATGACTCCTTTCCCATCATTTCCCCCAACAGAGTCTCTGGATTTGCTCTGTAAATATTTATATAAAAATAAATTCTAGGGCAGAGTTGAATCACCCTGAGCAAAGAGCAAGTGCTGTGGGCAACGCATGACCTGAACTCAGTGAGCTGCGGGATCCTAAAGCAGTCGGTGATTTAGAAGCTTCACACTTGGCCCCACAGATGGGGCCTCTCAGCAGCAGCAGCCCCTGTGGTGCTGGGCTCTGGGAAGGATCTGTGCAGAGACCTCCCAGCAAACACAGCGACACCAGCACCCTGCAACTGTCAATTTATTTGACCCCCTTTTCTTTTACCAGAAGGCACAAACTTACTAAAGCCAGCCCCCAGGAGTGTTTTGTTTGGCCAATTGCTGTATTTATTTATTTGGTTCACTGTTTCATTTTTTAAATCATAAAACACTTCTTATAAAAGAGCATTACCTTCAGCACATTACTCTGAACAAATGGCTGGGATGTGTGAACTATTGTTACTTTCCTCCCTGTTGGTCCCTCCCCCTCCCCCCTCGGGAAATGTTTACAAGTAAAATCATCAACAATAAACCAAACAATCCTCTCTGCTGCTGTTTCAAAATTTCAATGTTGGCTTTTACATGCCTACCTCTTGCTCTCCCCCAAAAATTTTGTAAAGAATTAAAACAGGTCTGGGAATGTTAGTGGCAGAGTGCTTGCCTAGCATGCATGAAGCCCTAGGTTTGATTCCTCAGTACTAAGTGAATAGAAAAAGCCAGAAGGGGCGCTGTGGCTTAAATGGTAGAACAGTGCTCAGGCCCTGAGTACAAGCCCTAGAACTGGCCAAAAAATAAAATAAAATAAAACATATCTGCTGGGCACTGATGGCCCAGGCCTGCCTGTAATCCAACCTATTCAGGAGGCTGAGATGTGAGGACTGCAGTTTGAAACCAGCCTGGGCAGAAAAATCTATGAGATTCTTAAGCCAATTAACCAGTAAAAGGCCAGAAGTGAAGATGTGGCTCGAACGGAAGAGTTCTAGCCTAAGCAGAAAAAGCCAAGAGAGAGTAAAGGTCCTGAGTTTAAGCCCTAGTACATGTAGAAAACAAAACAACAACAAAACATCACCTCTAGTGAACAGCAAAGATTTCACTACACTTCAAATGCAGGTCAGTTTGAAGCAGAGAAATGTTAGTTTTCTAAATAGAAGGGGATTTAAAAGAAAAAAAAAAGATGCAGCAAAACTGTTTTAGAAGAACCCATTTCAGATTCCTTTAGGAGGGCCAGTGCCTGCCACTGCTCTGCAGACCCTGCCACTCCCTTTTTCTCTCCTATACAAATATGTCTCATCAATGTATGTTACCTGTCAGGCCCCTGAAGACTTGGAGGCATTCAAATTACTTTAAGTCTCTGTATTCCATAGAGCAGACACTTAAGGAAGCCCCATGACTGACACTGTCTCCAAACAACTAACTCTACCCTATAGACTCAATGTACCCAAATATATACTACTTGGGTGACCTCAGGGGTCCTAAGAACTCCAGGCATGGAATCCAGACTTTCTAGGGCCTCTCTGTGGAATCTTTTTTTTTTTTTTTTGGTTGGTCCTGGAGCTTGCACTCTGGGCTTGGGCGCTGTCCCTCAGCTCTTCAGCTCAAGGCGAGTGCTCTACCACTTGAGCCACAGCGCCACTTCTGGTTTGCTAGTGGTTTGTTGGAGATAAGAGTCTCACAGACTTTCCTGTCCAGGCTGGCTTTGAACCTCGATCCTCAGATCTCAGCCTCCTGAGTAGCTAGGATTACAGGCATGAGCCACTGGCGCCCGGCTTGGACTCTTTTATAATTAGGGGGAGAGGGGAAGGACAGAGCTAGAATCTCTGGCTCCTTCAAATAAAACTTCAAACACTTAAATGCTTCTCTCTCCAAATCAAGTTTGAGGCCTACGTGTTTTCTGACCTGAGTTTCCAGGGATATCATGATAAAGAAAAGGAACCCATATGGTATTTTTGTCCTTTGGTCATAGATCCCTACAGGGTCACCGTACTGAGACTATACAGAAGTCTTGTTCCCATAGATTTTATTGAGAACAGTGCTCTTAACAGTGTTGTTAAGCACTGTGCCTGGAAAGTTTTGGGTTCCAAATATTCTGGGTCTGTAGCCTCTCCTACTCCCTGCCTTTTGGACAATATGTTCTGTATGTTCCCAGCTGCCATCTCCAGATTCCTATAATTTTCTGTTTGAGTTTCTCCTACCCAGATCCTGGTTCCTTTTCACTGGGTCTATCTTACCTTACCTAGGATCTGAACCTCCATGCTCATACTTCCTCATGCTGTCAGAAAGCAAAGCAGCCCCATCTCTACCCTCAAATTCTCCCTGTACTGGAGAATCTCCAAACTTATTCTCCTCCAAGGATTCCTGAACTCTGGCAATAGGGCAGTGCACTAGCTAATCCAGATTACCATTTCACCCCTCTCTTATTCTTAGCCACTGACCTCGGTGGGGCCCAAGTAGCTTATGTTGTTAGTGCCAGAATAGTGTCACCTCCTTCCAGCTGTAGGCTGGAACCCACAAACTGCTCAGCCACAGGCAGGTCCTCTAAGACGTCAGCCTCCACTTACTTTCCTCTGCTGACCTGGCCTCTAAAGCTGGAAATCCTATCCCCGGGGCTAGCGGCTGGGGCTAGTACCTAATTCCTCCTCTCACCACATGCGGCTCCAGATTAATTCTTTACTTCCCTCAGAGAAGAGTGGATCATTCCACCCCTGCGCTCCCACAGTACCTCACAGGCAGCTATTATGGCGCTTATCCCATTGCATTACAGTTACTTGTTTGTGTGTCTCCACTCGTTCCACCTTTAACTCATTGAGAACTGGGTCTTACTCCTTTCTGGGTCCAGTACAATAGATATTCAATAAAGAAGACAGTGCATGAAGAAACCATTTGTTTTTGGCCACCACAGTTAACGTCTTTCTTAGGGCCAAAGAAAAGCATGGAAAGAATGAAGGTGGGATTAGAAATGACCCGCTCCTTAGCTGCAATGGTTTCAGACTTGGGCACTCGAACTCCTGACCAGCGATTCTTAGACTCCCACAAATCACAATCATCTGGAGTGGGGGGGGGCAGCTGAAATAGACCACTGGGCTCTGCCCCCAGAGCTTCTCTTTTGGCAGATCCGGGGGAGGAGTTGGGAATTTGCATTTCTAATTCGTTCCCAGGTGGCACTGAGCCTGCTTATGTAGGGAACCTACTTTGAAGGCCAAAGATGACAAGCAGCTGGAGCTGGTTGGTTAGAAGCACCGTGAAGGCTGTTTCCAGCTCCAGTGACTAGGAGTACTTCTAGGTGTGTGCAGGCTCTCCCTACCTCGTGCTGAACTCAAATACAGCTTCCTCATGGGAGCTCCAAGCACGAGAGAAGAAAATGAAGACAGAGTGGGCGCTAGAGCTCATGAAACAGAGGTGCTGGGTCTGACACAGCGAATCGCAGATGTGAGGAAGGAAGGAAGGAGGACAGGGCTGCAGCAGCCATGGGAAGGCAGAATTGAATAAATGACAGGAGGATGAATAATAGATTAGAAGAGATGGGGACTTTGGCAAAGTAGAAATCTTATGTGACTCAAACTATAAATGGCAGAGAGAGGAAAAGGCAAAAGAAGTCGTAATTAAATCCAGCACTCCCAGGAAGGCAAAAGAAAGACGCTCCAGGGTAGGTAGAGAGCAGAAGAAAGGAAGAACAAAATCCCAATCTGTTTTCTGGACCCCAGCCTATTTCCTGGTCCATGCTCCTGATAAAGCTTAAGGGATCTGCTCCTCAGGAGTTTAGGAAGTAGGTTGAAGGGGGGGGGACTGCTTTTTCATTCTCTTAGGAAAGAATTATTCAGCCTCATTTTGTATGTATGTGCAGGTAATGAAGGCTCGAACTCAGGACCTAGTACAGTCCCTTAGCTTTTCCACTCAAGGCTGGTGCTCTACCACTTGAGCCACAGCATCACTTCCAGCTTTTTGCTGGTAAAAATGGAAAATAACATCTCACAGACTTTCCTGCCCAGGCTGGTTTTCGAACTGTTAGCATCCTCAAATCTCAGCCCCCTGAGCAGCTAGGGTTGTAGGTGTAAACCATGGTGGTCCCGACTCTGCCTCATTTTCACTCCCCAACCCGGAGCTTACATCAGTCTCATAAGCTCCATCTTCGTTGTTGTTGTTTTTCCTTCACAGATGTTTAGCTGTTTTCGAATACACCAAGAGCTTGTCCCATGCATCAAGCTAAGACATATTTGAAACTTAACTCTGTCCACTTCACCTTCAAGGTAAACTGGTTTGTGGCGAACCCAGGCCCCTGGCCTGCAACTCTCAGCTCTCAGTGTTGGAAGACGGTGGTTGCCCCCCACGGAGGAAGGCAGCTGAGAAACAACCCACGGAGAGTGGGCTTGTACTAAGCAGGCTGTCGCAGGGCTAAGACTACCTCAGTCAGCCTGCCACCTGCAATGGGGTGAATGAGGCGAAGTCTCTGGGAGCCGGAGCGGATGGCGATTGCGAGCCGGAGCGCCGGAGTGGGTACACCCCCGCCAGGGGCCCCCCCGGAGCCCGGAAAACGTCCACACCCCCCCCAATAAAGCCACCTTACCCGACGCTTCCCCACAGGGCTTCGTTCCCTCTCGGCCAAAGCTACACGCACCCCCCCGCCGGCCGCGTCCCCTCGCCCGCACCCCGCGAGGGAGCCTGGGCGGCAGCACCGAGCCAGCTCCCGAGGAGG
>NW_012267270.1:3694204-3718903 GCF_000151885.1 Dipodomys ordii | reverse complement strand
CGGCCAGCCCCGCGTCACCCCTCGGCCGTGCGCGCGCCCCGTCCCGGCTCCGGGGGGCCCTGACCTTCCCAGGCTGGACGCCCCCCACCTTTGTCCCTCTTCCGCCTGAGGGAAACCCGCACCCCGCGATGCGCAGTCCCCCCAGCGCCCCTCACTCACCGCCGAGGTCTCCCCGAGATGTGGCCTCTGTTTCCTTTTCAGATTCTCCTGTCTGGGCACCTCCGGGCCATCTCCCCTACGCCTTCCTCGCGGCCGTGCCCCCTCTCCCGCGTCCTCCTTCCGGCAGGTAGCCTGGCCTGCTTTCCCAAAGCATCTCCATGGTGTTGGTGGAGATTTGCCTGCTCACAAATCAGATTCTCGGCACAGTCATCGCAGCGGCTTCTCAGCTCCCTCTCATTTATCAACCAAGGAGAATTCTGGCCCAGTCACTGTCTTAAGGGGGCTGGGGGCGGGGATGGACATTTCTAGGCCTGGCACGGGCTGGGCTCCTTCTTGGTTTATGGGCGGTTGGATGGGCTAAGGTTTAAGGTCATCAACCAAGGTGCAGTGCTAGCTGCTTAGGAGAGGGAGGGATTATGCCTAAATCAGAACGAACGCCCAGGGTGGGTGCTAGTGGTGGGTGCTAAAAGTGCACTATGTCATGTGACACTCCCACCCCCTCGCTGGCTCTGAGAGGTAGATGCTGTTCTTCCAGACTAGAAAGCTGAGCTCAGAGAGGAACCAGTAAAAACCGAGTGGGCCTGGGACGGTCTTTTAGGTTCTATTACTGCTCCCGATGCAGGTGGGCCTGAAGAATGCCTGAAAATGACCAAGGAATATAGGCAACTCCAAGAATGCACCTTGAGTAAATTATTGGATTTCAGGTTTTATAAAATGGCTTTATCGGCCATGAATTTTAGGATTCTGCTTCTTCCTGAAAAGATACACATACTGAAACAAATAAATATAATGAAACCCCTTTCCAGAAAAGGTTCTGACTAAATAAAATCACTTGAATGAAATGTACTTGGAAACAATTTGCAAGGTAAAACCTAAGTGTCATTTCATTTACCTGGCCTTGGTTTTCCTCATTTGTAAGATGAGTTGAGCGAAGTATTCAAGAATTGCACTTTTAGAAAAGGTTACCCTGAAGTTCTCTCCTAGCTCTGATGGGAGATTTCTACACTAACGTGGTCCTCAGCCTTCTGGGTTACACCCATCATCAGGTTCAAAGAAGCAAGGGCCACAAACTGCAACTGTCCCTAGAGGTAAGAAGAGAATGTGTTGGAAGCCAGACACCAGTGGCTCACACCTGTAATTCTAGCTATTCAAGAAGCTGAGACCTGAGGCTCTCAGTTCAAAGTTTAGCCCAGGGTTGGAAAATCCATGAGACTCTTCTCTCCAATGAACCAGCAAAAAGCTAAAAGCGGTAAAGCACCAGCCTTAAGCAAAAAAAGCTAAGGGACAGCACCCAAGCCCTGAGTTAAAGCCTCAGGGATACTAAATCAGTTAATCAATTTGTGTGTGTGTGTGTGTGTGTGTGTGTGTTGGAAGGTTCAGGGAGAAGGAGAGGTGTGTATAGTGGAAGACTCTTGGTCAGTGGCATTAAAGTTGATGGGACCTGACAAACAAACTGGAGCCATCAAACTGCTATTAAATTGGTTATGGGAACTAAGGGTCTCAACCCACAGCCTGTTAGATTGTGACCTAGTTAGAAGTCAAACACATTAGGCCTTGTGATTAGCATAATGATAGCTTCTATAGAATTGTTTCCCACTTTCAGCATTCCATAATTCTACAAAAAGCCATATAAGGTAACTATTCTAATTTTTGCTCTCATTTTATTGTTGAGCAAACTGATATTCAGATATACAAGTGAATATTCACAGAATTAGTTCATAGTAAAGAATCCAGGTCTTCAGATTCCTGGTACCTATGGACAGAGTATGGCAGAGTAATTAACAGTATTGGGTTGGGGGCTGGGGTTGTGGTTCAGTAACAGAGCATCTGACTGGCATGCGCAGGGCCTGTCTTTGATCACCAGCACTAGGAAAATACCAAACAAAACTCCTTAGCCTACTCAGGAGGCTGAGATCTGAGGATCACAGTTTTAAGCTAGCCTAGGCAGGGAAGTCAATGAGACTCTTAACTCCAAAACCCTGCCCCCCCCTCGCCCCAAAAAAGCTGAAAGTGGAGCTGTGGCCCCAGTGATAGAACTAGAGGCTAGCCTTGAGTAAAAAAGCTCAGGGACAAGCACCTAGACCTTGAGTTTAAGCCCCTAAAACCAAACAAAACGAGACAAAAAAAACAAAACAGATTTTGTAGTGACTACGTTTAAATTCTGATTTTTCTAGTTGTCTGAACTTGGACCTGTACTTACTCTCCAGGGCTCAATTTTTGTCACCAGTAAAATATAGACTTAAAAAAAATACTGCAGAAGCCGGACGCTGGTGGCTCAGGAGGCTGAGATCTGAGGATCACGGTTTAAAGCCAGCCTGGGCAGGAAAGTTTGTGAGACTCTTCAATAAAAACCACCGGAAAACCAGAAGTGGCATGGTAGAGCGCTCGCCTTGAGCTGAAGAGCTGAGGGACAGCACCCAGGCCCAGAGTTGAAGCCCCACGACTGACAAAATAATACCGCAGAGCTGAGAATGCAGCTGAGTGGTAGAACAGCTGCCTAGTATGTGTGAGGATCCTGGGTTTGAGTCCCAGCACTATGGGTGTGGGGGAAAGAGGAGTTATTGCAGGTAAAGTAATAGAACGACTGCCCTGTAGTAAGCACTCAATCAGTGTCAGCCATTATTATTTTACCAAATTCTTATTTTACTGTACTGTTTCCCAATTTGGAAAGGAAAAAAGGGAACACTGAGATCATTTCTTTCGGCTGTGCGACTGGGTTGCTTTGGAAACTAGTTATTTTGCTCTGTAGTGAATCAGTACAGTCGATGATGAAAATGCCTGCTTCCTTTTTTTTTCCTGTGGGCTGCAAAAGTGAATGGAATGATGTCCACCAAGTATGCTGAGCTGCTCAGAGAATCTGGATTTACTGCTTAAGATTACAAGATTCATGGAAAGGTCTTGGCCCCTGACATCTTTCTGTATCATGGAAGAGGTATCCCTCCTTCCATCTGAGATTCTGATTCTTCTGGCTCCTGCTCTAAGCCTCATCCCCTCCCACACTCTGATGGTCCTCATTCCTTCTGGTGCTTGCTCTCTCTCTGCTGGCTCCTTCCCATCAGTATTTGAGCATTCTCAAATTTCTGCTAGTTTAAGAAATAAGAAGCCCTGATGGCCTGTATCTATCACCCTCATTCTTCCTGTCTCCCCCCACCCCCCATACCTCCTCCCCCTGCAGCTCTAGGGATTGAGCCCACCATTTTGTGCATGCTAGGCACGCACTCTCCTGCTGAGTTAAACCCCTAGTCCATTGCTTGTGCGTGCGTGTGCATGCGCACACGCGTGCGCACACACACACACGCACAAACACGCACACACACAGAGGCATGCAAGTAGTAGGGCTTGAACTCAGGGCCTAGGTATTATCCCTTAGGTTTTTTCTGCTCAAGGCTGTTGCTCTGCTACTTGAAACACAGCTCTTACTTCTGTCTTTTCGGTGGTTATTGGAAATAAGAGTCTTATGACTTTCCTGCCTGGTTTGGCTTTAAACCATGTCCTCAGATCTCAGCCTTCTGTATAGTTAGGATTACAGATGTGAGCCACTAGTACCCACTTTGCCCTTACTCTTTTTTTTTGGGGGGGTCCAGTCATGGGACCTGAACTCTGGGCCTGGGCGCTGTCCTTCAGCTCTTACCTCAAGGTTAGCACTCTATCACTTGAGCCACAGCACCACTTCTGGTTTTTTTTTTTTGTTGTTGTTGTTGTTCTGCTTATTGGTGCTGAGGAATCAAACCCAGGGCCTCATGCATGCAAGGCAAGCGCTCTACCACTGAGTCACCTTCCCAGCCCTGCCCTTACCCCTCCTCCTCCCCCTCCTCCTCCTCCTCCTCTTCCTCCTCCTCTTTGGTCAGTTGTGGTGCTGTCCCTCAGCACTTCAGCTCAAGGCTAGCACTATACCACTTGAGCCACAAAACCACTTCCTGTTTTGGGAGTGGTTTATTGGAGATAAGAGTCTCACAGATTTTCCTGCCCGGCCTGGCTTTGAACCTCGATCCTCAGATATCAGCCTTGTGAGTAGCTAGGATTACAGGCATAAACCACTGATGCCCACCATTCACGGTCTTCTTTTTTTTTTTTGGCCAGTCATGGGGCCTGAACTCTGGGCCTGGGTGCTGTTCCTCAGCTCAACTCAAGGCTAGTGCACTACCCACTTGAGCCACAGCACCATTTCTGAATTTTCTGCTTATGTGGTGCTGAGGAATCGAACCCAGGGCCTCATGCATGTAAGGCAAGCACTCTATCACTGAGCCACTTTCCCAGCCCCATTCATGGTCTTCTTGAGTCTTCTTTCCTTCACTCTTTTATTTATTTCCTTCATTCCATCAAACATTTATTCACAACAATTATAGCCCTTGACTATAGTGCCAAATCTATAATATCTTGGGAAGCTACTGAAGGATTAAAACAAAGAAGTGAGGTGATCAACTCTGTAGTTTAAAAAGATTAGCTGTCCAGACACCAATGGCTCAAACCTGTAATCCTAGCTACTCAAGATGCTGAGATCTGAGGATCAAGGCTCAGTGCCAGTTCAGGCAAGAAGCACTTGAGACTCTTACATCTAGTTAACCACCAAAAAGCCATAAGTGGAGATGTAGCTCTACCACTGTCGTAGTTCTAGACTTGAGCAAAAAACCTCAGGAACAACACCCAGGCCCTGAATTCAAGTCCCACTATTAGCACATACATGTACGCATGCGTGTGCACACACACACACATACACACACAATGATTTGCTGGTGTGTTGGAGTAGTTGAAGGGGTGCACAGCTGGAGTGAGAAACCAGTAAGGAGGTTTCCACTGTAGTGCAGGTAAGAGAGGAGATGGTAGCTTGGACTCATCTGTTGGCAGCAGATGCAGAAATATATAGTAGGAAATATTGACACGATATGGAGACGAGTTGGTAGTAAAGAAAAAGGGCTTGCCAAAGATGGAAAGGAGGCGCCATTCACTAAGATGGGGAAGGGAAACCAGGTTTGGTTGGGGGAAGATTGTTGGTTTTAGAACTTGGGTCTGATTCAAAGGTATTTGAATCAAGCAAGTGGAAATTTGAGTAGTCAATTGTATGTCGGTGTGGTGTTCAAAGGGAAAGTCTGGACTTACATCCATTTGGAAGACATCAGTGTAGACAGGTGGTAACTGAAGGGGATAGATAAGCACTGATGGATCCACCTAATCCCAGCACAGTATCTTCTGCTTCCAGCAAGGTCATCGATGATGGTATTGCTAAAGCTAGTGTTATCCTAAATGCTATCTCACTTTTAGTCATGGCAGCAATGACTCATTATACCCTTCCTTCTTTTGTAGGTTCCTTTTCTGCTTGTCATTTCAGGCTATTAGGGCTTCTTATTCTATGCCTCATTTCAAGGCCATCTTAACCTCTGGGCACCTTGAGTCTTTAATAATAAGTCCATGTGGCAGATCATTCCTCTACTAAAAATCTTTCAGTGGCTTCCCAATTGGACTTCACACTAGTCCAGACTTTTTCTTTTTTAAGGTGGACATACTGAAGGTTCTGCTCCAGGTGCCAATGGATGAGATGGCCTGGGAAGGATTGTCATAGCACACAGGTTGTGTTCTGTTTTGGACTGTGAGTTCCAAGAGGGAGGATGTCACACAGTTATAGCCCAGGCATAGTAGGCACACCCATATCTGTGCAATAAACTAATGAATGACAAGAGAAGACCTTGGGATAGAAGACAAGTCTTTATTGTAAGAAGTGAAACTAAATGTTTTCATGTTAATCTGTGTGTTTGCCTCCACCTTTTTTTTGAGGTGTGTGTGAAGGTGGGAGGAATGCCAGGGATGGAGCCCAGCGATTCATGCATGCTAGGCATATACTCTACCACTGAGCCAACCTCTTGATTCCCAACTATTTTACTCTCAATCTGGGTTGCAGAACTTAAGCAATAGCAAGGGATTTGTATATACATTGCTCTCAGCCTAGGAATATACAGGGAAACCAGAGTTACATTCTTGGATTTTGCACTCAACAGACCTTTTAAAATCTGCTTCAAGAGCCAGGAGTGTGATGATATATGTCTGTAGTTCCAGCTACTCTGACACAGGCAGATTTCTTTTGCACTCTGGAGTCTGAGGCCAGGCTGGGCCATATAGACCTGTCTTAACATAAAATGGGCTAAAATCTATCATAGTAAGGAATAACATTTTTGAAAGTTTTGGTTTTTAAACTGCAAGAATCAAGTGCTTCAGGGGAATTTATTCCCATCCTCTGGAGGCTTCCTTTTAAATATCAAGAGACAGAATCTGCTAAGCCTAAAGCTCAGAGTTTATGCCATCATCTGTTGAGTTGGGAAGAACATGTGAGCTCCTCTTCTACATAGAAAATATAATCCTGTGACTGGAGAATTAGGAACAATGGGGATGGGAGACCAAGAGAGTTAAGATGGCCCTGGGACTCTGCTCTCTGTCCCCACCACCAAACAGTAGTTGACAGAAGCAGCTTAGGTTCCATTTAATTTCTGGAACCAGAGAAGACAATCTTGGGCTGGGAACATGGTTCAGTGGTAGAGTGCTTGCCTAGCATGCATGAAGCCCTGGGTTCCATTCCTCAGTGCCACATGAAAAGAAAAAGCCGGAAGTGGCACTATGGCTCAAGTGGTAGAGCGCTAGTGTTGAGCACAGAAAGGCTCAGGGACAGAGCCTAGGTCCTGAGTTCAAGCCTCAGGACTGGCAAAAAAAAGTACAGAGAATATCTTTCAAAGTAGCCAGTGCTACTCAAGGACAACAACAGGAGAAATGACATTGTTATCTATGGAGGCAAAGCAGATGTGAGGTAATCTGTTCCACATGGCAGTCTCATTCCCTAGACACAACCTCATTCATAGCTAGAAGAAGTTTGAGAAGTTCCTTGATGTTCATCCTCAGAGAGAAAGAGGGAGAGAGCTGAGAACTGAAAGCCAGGATACCCATGGGGATTGGTGTGGAGTGGGGACAACAGAGGCAGAAGGTGGGTGGATGGCACAAGCCAGGGGCTGGTGGAGGTCCAGCAGTATCAGGAAGAGCTGAGGTAGAAGCGTGAAGCCATCCCTATGTTCTGTCTGTGCCAAGACCACAGGTGCCAACTGCCACGGAACTGTGCCACAAAGTCCAATGCCCAAGACCAAGTGAAGGAAGCTACAGTTTATCAATTCGGCAAGAGAGACAAATGATGGCATTTGCCTTTAGGGCTCATCTTGATGTCAGAAGGGTACATATCCACACGTGCTCTAGAACATCACAAGAAGATTAGGAAAACATACAATGTTTGAGTTGTCTTGGAACTGGTCATAGTTCTTTTTTTTTTTGCCATCAGTAGAAATGGGGACTGAGAAATACAATTATATATTTCCTTGCCTGAGTCTGTTAGTTGAAATGGTAAATAAGTCTGCTGGAAGTATAGGTAAGAAAGGTGTGTTTCAAGCAAAACTGAGCCTCTTCTGAAGACTGGCTTGATTTCCTGTGACTAGTGTAGACCAGGATGCTAGCCTGAGCTTAGCCAGCTTAAGACAAAGGATAGACATGCATTTGAAAGCAAAAGTCTGCAGATGAGACTGTTGATAAAATAGGGCATTGTGATAGTTGAGGGTGGCTAGAGTGGGATGTAGAGGACTGAGAGGATCCTACCTTGAGCATCCTTCTACAGTATAGAAAAGTCAGCTTCCAGGAGCCCCAGGAGATGTGTGCTTTGTTCTTAGCAATGTTGTGAATGCATGCTGCTACTGAGTAAAGGTGGGAAACTGGAACTGATTTGAGGACATAGAAATGTTACATTCATTTATCTTTGTCCAGTTCAGATTCAAAACATCACTTATTTATGGTCCAGCCCTCCTAAACTATTTTTAACTTGCAAGCCTAAATGCCATTAAAAAACTGGGCCTGTTTGAATGATTCTGACCCATCTAGGAGCAGGCTGGGAACAACTGCGATTCTCAATACCTTTGATTTTGCCAGTCAATGAGGAACCACTTCCTTCTTCTAAGAAGCTCATGCACTTAACCCTTTGGAGCACACACTCTTGAGAAAAGGGTCTTTTACAACCATATGTCTGAAATGAGTTTTACAACACCTGCTTAATGCTAATGGTTGCAGGAAAGTCTGTGGGGTTCATCGATTAAATTGTACTGGCAAATGAGAGTTGTGTTGGGAAAACTACATTGCCAAACTCCAAAAGAGTAGGTTTGGGGTATATCTTTTAAGCTGTAGACATTTTAGGCCAATGTTCAATTATTTCATCCTAGTTCACTTGTGGTACACAGCTAAGGGGTTAGTCATTTCAACTATTAGTGGCATCTGAAATTTCCTGGTGGTAAAGACACTGAGAATCTCTGAACTTGTTTGAACTCTGGCTCATCACTTTCTAATTGTGTGACCTTGAACAAAGTATTTAATTTCTCTAAGCCTGAGTTTCCTCATCTGTAAATAATTAGGGGATAATTTTACAGAAGGAAGTTGTGGTGAGAAATTAAACAGTGCATGCCTGGTTCCAGATAAAGCCTCAATGATTGTTAGTTATTGCCATGATAATTATTTTACATAATTTTGTATATAGACAAATCTTGCCTTAATAAAGACATACTGCATGAAAATGTGGATTTGTGTAAAAGATTAGTGGAGGAGGTTATTTGCATTAGGAAAAGATTCTTCCGTTTATGAAAGAACTGATAACAGGATTTCAACAGTCACTTCCCAATATGCCCAAAATGAGTTAATTCATACAAAACTTGATTTACAGAGTGTTTTAGAAACACAGCTAGTGAACCAAGCACAGGCATCTGTAATACAATCACTCAGAGCAGGTCTGAGCCACTGTGACAAGTTAACAATAACAATCCTGAGTATTCCCCAGACTCCTTTATAAAGGGATTAGATGGCTTCTCTGTGCTTTCAAAGGGCAGATCCTGGGACTAATGAGTGGAAGAAACAGGGTTGGAGAGATGGAGAGATTTTTTAGGGTGACACAATGAAAAACTGCCAAAGCACTGCTGTCCAAAGATGATTTTATAGGTTGCCTACAAAGTGGCCAATTTCCTAAAACAACTATTACATGAAATAGTGAGGTGAATTAGGTCAGTGTTCTTTAATCTTAAATATACTATATATACTATGCAAATTGGATGGATTCTCTATTTTGGATACCAGGAGGAAGTTCAGGAAGGAGATAGGAGAGAGGTTATTTGGGAGGAAAGGTTGGAATGGAGGAAACATTGTTTCTCTGGCTGGGAAATACTGGATTAAGTGACCTCTAAGATTTCATCTAATTTAAAGATCCTACATCTCACAATTTATTCATAGATGTTATTTTAACTGTATTCTTGGGAGAATTTTCCTATTTTAGTTGTGGAAAACTAGACCACAACACCAAAAGTGGTAAAATGGGAAAAGAATGAAGATACCCTGATCCTTTTAGACTTTTGATCCCATGAACTCATTTCAACTGGTAAGAATGAAAGTTGGGGAAACTAAAGACCAAAGGAGCCTTAAAGCTAGAACAGATCAAATCAAGTCAACCTTAGAGATCAATGAAAAAAAAAAATCAGCTGAGTGCTGGTGACTCATGCCTGTAATCCTAGCCATTCAGGAGGCTGAAATCTGAGGATCGAGGTTCAAAGCCAGCCCAGGCAGGAAACGTAAGACTTGTGTCTCCAATAAACCACCAGAAAACTGGAAGTGGTGCTGTGGCTCAAGTGGTAGAGCACTGCCTTGAGCTGAAGAGCTGAGGGACAGACAGTGCCTAGGCCCAGAGTTCAAGCCCTGTGACTGACCTCCACCCACCTAAAATTAGTTCAAATCTGGCTTCAGGGTCCTAGCTTTCCTGGCAAAGTACTTCAGAGTACTGTCCTCTCTTTAGTTTTCAAGACTGGGACTTGAACTTGGTAGCTGATCGTCCATTGCATTGGCTAGCATTCTTTTCAACTGAGCCATACCTCCAACCCCAGCGTTCCATTTCTTATACAAAAGACTGACCTATCATTGAACATGGGGGGCTAATATTCACTTCAGTGGGGCTCCTGGAAGGAGCATCCTTGTCCCAATTAGCCTATTAGTCTTTCAAATGATGTTGATCAGCTGGCCTTCAGATCAATAGGCTTACTTGGTTGCACGTGAGGAGCTCACGCTGCACAGCTACTTCATCCCTAAGGCCTCTTGATCACAAAGCACCCTTCCCTTCCAGTGGATGGACATCAGCTGGCAGGACAAATCCAATCCTGCCTCCAGAGAAGGTAAAAAGCCAATTATGGAGGGAAGAAACACATTCTGTTTTTATTGGTTATCCAGGGGAAGTAGGGTTGGACACAGGAGAGAAATGAAATCTCTTGCCTGGCCTAGCACCTGTTACTGGTAGATGAGAAATCAGAGATTGTGCGAAGGTGACTCAGCCAGGAAAAACAGGAAGCTGCTGAGTATCTGAGCCAGGCATTTTAAGGAGGAGAGGAAGAAAAGCACCGGGAATGGGGGCGAAGAAGAAAATATTCTAGTTATGTAAAGCTCAGTCAGTATTGTCCTAGGAAGGGAATCTTTCCTTTGCCTATGAGTCTTAGAGGAAAAACAGAAGCTGTGGTCCATGAACTGGCACAGAAAGCAGCACCCTTATGGCCTCTGGTGTCCCCGGCCCCCTTCCGTCGGCCTAACATCCCTCCGCAAGGGCATCCCTGTCTGACCCCTGATAGGAAAGTAGTGGTGAAGCTGCCCCACATTCTGTGCTCCAGGTGGAGAAGGCCTCAAGAAGGTGAAGGGATGAGCTAATCTGAGCTTCATGGCCCCATTTCCAAGGATGTGATTAGTGGAGAGGCACGGGGGACCTGCTCCATTTCAGGAAACCCGGTTATGGGAACCGGTGGGGGACAGACTTCTCTCAGGACCCAAGAGAAATATTTAGCGCTTTCTTAGTGTCTATATGGGAAACAGATTCTCTGGTGTTGTTTGATTCTTTCTTAGGAAAAAAAGCTCTCAATTGGCCTTCATTTTTACATTAGTCTGATAAGGGGATATTTTCCACTGAAGTTCCTAGGGTATTTAGGATATTTGAATGTTGTAGGGAAGCTTGAGAAAAAGTCTGACTTAAGGTGTGTCCAGGAATGAGATGCACAGTGAAGGCACGCTTAAAAGGGAAGGACAGCTCAGGAGTCCCTGAAATGTCACTGTTCATCTGGCAGCATTGCGTATGACATTCTAGTTCCATAAACACTTAGTTTGGGGTCAGAATCAGTCTGGGGCTCTTAGGGTTGAATCTTTCCTTGGCTGAGCAGTATTTGTGTCTCAAAAATTATATTTATTTTTGAAAGTTCATTCTGAGATGTAGTTCAGTGGTAGAACTCTTACCTTGCCTAACATATGCAAGGCCCTGGGTTTGATGCGTGGAAGTGAAAAACAAAAAGAGAATCTCCAAAGTAGACATGAAACAGTAATTCAGTTCCTGAGTGGGTGGCAGAATGGGAACAAAACCAGTATGTTACCCAGTCTAAGAACCAGGGAGAATTAGCCTGAAACCCTGTGAATAAGACACTGAAGGTAAAGCCATCTTCAAAGGCTCTTTGGATGACTAAAGTGACCTTGGGTAGGTCACATAATCTCTGTGATTCATACAGCCTTATCTGTTGAAGTTAAGTGATTGCCTAGTGGTCATTTCTGACAAGTGATTGCTCTGTGGATAGGATCTGAGTAAAAACAGTTTTAGTAGTGTGGAGTCCAATAGCATATTATTACTAGGCCCAAACCCGTGGCATACACGGATGGATTGGGAGATGCAGAGTGGAAGCTTTTGGAGGGAGATCCTGCAGAGGATGATTGGGGGTCTCACAGTAATGTGGAGGCTCCCACACTGCAGACCCTCCAAGCAGCCAGGGTAGCTGTTAGGAAATGGAATTGGGGTTCACTTTTTTGTTCAGATTCTGGCTTTGATATTTTATAAACTTAGTGTCATGTTACCTATACCTTGGAGCATCATTTCCATCAATTATGATATAACAACACCTCCTTTACCAGGGATGATTACTTAAGATAAATAAGGGGGAAAGTGTTTAGCACAGAACCAGTACTCATTGAATGTTAAATCCTGCTTGACTACAAGAGTAACTGCTATTAGAGGTCCCGGTGGTTGGCCCTCGTATCCAAGGCTTCCTCTTTCCCTTCTGTCCAGATTGGGTAGGAACAGCATTGTGTCCTGGCATATCTTTATTAGGCCTCTTTGCTTTTAGGATGGTGGTTGATGTTCCCTGCAACTTCATCCTTTAGGCTCATTCCGTGGAAGAGGTCTGGAAGCCAAGATGTCCAGCAATTGCCATTGGCAACTATTTCTCTACCCTACGTTCCCAAAGCCATTCTCAAGGTGGAATATTTCTACTGAGCTGGCACTTTCAATGGGGACTTTTCTTCACTTTTTTTATTAGCATAAATTACTTGTACAAGTAGAGGTTTCACTATATTTCCATACTTATATATAATGTACCTCATCAGTCTCAGTCTATTTATTTCCCTTATCCCCCTTTTAAAAGCAATTTCAACTGGTTTCACTGTTCCATTTTCATACACGTATATATTTGTCCATATTTGCCTTTATTTACCCTCTATTCATTCAGTTAGTGTGCATTAACTGTAGCAAGGTTTCACCAATCCCCTCTATTGCTCTTTCCCCGTCTTCCCCATTTTCAATTGTTAGACAGCTTTCAGTGAGATTTACTATGCCATCTTCATACATAGATGCAATGTATTTTGGTATTTTATTCACCCTTCATCCTTCTCTTCCCTCTCCTTGCTTTCAATGGGGCTATTTTGTTTTGGTGCCAGTACTAGGGCTTGAATTCAAGGCGTAGGTGCTATCACTCAAGGCTGGCACTCTACCATTTGATCCACAACTTCACTTATGACTTTTTGGTGTTAATTAGAAATAAGACTCTCATGGACTTTTCTGCCCTGGCTGGCTTCAAACCATAATTTTCAGATCTCATCCTCCTGTACCTAGGATTACAGATATGAGCCACCGGTGCCCAGCTTTCAATAGGGGCTAAAGACCCATCCTTAATTATCACCACAAATAGTGAAGATATCTTGCCACAATCATCCAACAAGGTTAACTCCTTTTCCTTCTGCAACTCTTCTAAAAAGGCAGAGAGCGAGAGAGACACAGATTATTCCCCAAATTCCAGTTCTCTTATCAAACCTGATAGTTATAATGAATTTCCCAGAAATAAAAGCCACCAGTGTCTAATATATCTCCCTGTGAGCAGGGAGAAGGGGTAATATTGCTGAGCAGGGACTGGAGAAAGGGTATGATTCAGGTTCCAATAGACACGTTCTTTGGAGTAACACCAAGGTTGCATACTGGGTAGGCACTCAGCCAGCTCACAGCCTGATCCGTCCAATCCTGGTTACTTGGAGTTGGAGTGGAAGAATTTTCCCTGAAGGAAAGCAGCCCACACCCTGTCCCTCCCTACTCCTTGGGCAACTCTTTGCTTGGCAGGAATCTCTCACCAGCGCCTGCTTTTGGCTGCCAGGTCATCAACAGTTATGGGCTTAAGTCCTGTGGACCCTGCGATCCACCTAGGGTAGGTTTTGGAGAAACGCCAGGGCTTAGCCGCACATTTAGTGCATTCAATCTGGGGAAGAGCCAGCGCCAGGGGCTCCCGCTGTAATCCTAGCCACTCAGGAGGCTGAGATCTGAGGATCGCGGTTCAAAGCCAGCCTGGGCAGCAAAGTCCGTGAGACTCCTATCTCCAATGAACCACCAGAAAACCGAAGTGGCGCTGTGGCTCAAGCGGTAGAGCGCTCACCTTGAGCTGAAGAGCTGAGGGACAGCGCCCAGGCCCAGAGTTCAGGTCCATGACCAGCAAAAAAAAAAAGAAAAGAAAAAAGCCAGAAATGGTGTTGTGGCTCAAGTGGTAGAGGGCTAACCTTGAGCTGAAGAGCTGAGGGACAGTGCCCAGGCCCAGAGTTCAGGCCCCAAGACCGACAAAAATTAAAATAGAATAAATACATTTCAGGTTAACGAATAATTTTCTCATTATTTGTCTCAAATACTTCATGAGGAAAAAACCGGTTCTCTGAAATTCCGTTTTAACTGGCATGGGTACGTTTCTTCGCCGGAGTTGGGAACTCTAGCTAAGCGCTTTGCACAAGGCCGAGCGCCGCGTCTCGCGGAACCGTGGGAAAGTGTCGTCGGGAGGAGTCCCTTGCTGGCCGCCTTCCCGCTCACCTCCCGCTCCAGCCGCCGCCCGCGGGCTCCAGCCGGCCGCCCCGCCCATCCACCCAGCCAGCCAGCCGCCCACTGCCAGCCACAGCTCTCGGATCAAGGGTGGTGATGGGTGGGAGGGCGCCCAGCGCGCAGGTGCGTCACGCATGGGCGGGGCCAGAGCGGGGCGGGGCTGGAGCGGGGCGGTGCCAGAGAGGCCGGACAGGAGCGGGGCGGAGCCAGAGCGGGCGTGGTGGGCTAGGGGCGTGGCTATAGTGGGCGTGGCACCGCTGTATGGGCGGGGCGGGAAGGGCGGGAAGGGCTCGCGCGGCCGGCCTTGGGCGCCTGTCGGAGTCGAAGCCCCTGAGGCGAGGCGGAGGCCGCCCGCTGGGGCCTCTCACTGAGTGGGGCTGTTGCTTCTCTTGCGGAATGGAGGGGACGGCTTTGGCCGTCTGCGAGGTGATGCCAGGAAGGAAGAAAAATTAGAGAAAGGCACTTTCTAAGGAGACGGGCTCTGTGAGGGGACCTCGAAGTTTGGGTAGAGGGGGGGGCATGGGGGCGGGTGGGGGCGGGGCTGCCGGAAGTGGAGGAAGAAGGTTCGGGAACGCACGGCGAATTCGTGAACGCTGTCACTTCTTCGTAGGGGTGTGGGGAGACCCGGGGGCCTGGAAGCCCTGGGCAGTCTCACGGGGTGGTGGTGGGGCCTCTGGGAGGATGGGGAGGTTCACCCTTGCGTGGGGAAGAGACCATCCCCCATTTCCCACTCGAGTTCATCGAGGCTCGGGAATCTGTGAGGGAATCTGGCATTGAAAAACTGGCTATGGTTCCGCCCCATGCTTCACGCCCATCTAAAACACTGGCAGCTCGTGGCCTTGGAAGGGACCCTGGGCAGGTGAAGTAGAGGTGATACCTTAGAGGGTCTTGGGCCTCCTGTCTTCTTGGTTCCTGCCAAAAATTCGACATTAGAGGGCATGGAACCCAGGGTGCTGAGTCTGGCCAGTGTTCTTTTCCCCATCTGTTCTCATGTTTAAAGGTACGTTGGGAGAGACTGAATAGAAGGAGGTGTCAAAGAAAGCAATACACTGTAGAAATGTCCAGAAACTGCCCTTATGAACTGTAGTGCAAGTTAGGATCTTAGTACCCAAGTTCTCTTAGTTAGATCTCCCTGCCTTTAAGAAAAAAGGAAAGGGCCAAGGGCTGGTGGCTCATTCTTGTAATCCTAGCTACTCAGGAGGCTAAGATCTAAGGATCACGGTTCAAAGCCAGCCCAGGCAGAAAAGTCCCCGTAAGACTCTTTATTTCCAGTTAACCACTCAAAAACCAGAAGTGGTGCTGTGAAAAAGTGGCAGAGCGCTAGCCTTGAGCACAAAAAGGCTCAGGGAATTCAAGTGCCACAACAGACACACAGGAAAGAAAAGGAAAAGGGGAAGGAGGTGATAATTCTCCTTGTGGAAGTGAATCTTCTTAAAATATATTGTGTTTTAATTATGTCATCAAGATTGAATGTTTCAGCTAGGTACAATGGTGCATATCTGTATTTTTAACATGTAAGAAGCTAAAGCAAGATACTCCTGGGCTGGGAAGGTGGCTCAGTGGTAGAGCGCTTGCCTTGTATGCATGAGGCCCTGGGTTTGATTCCTCAGCACCACATAAGCAAAAAGAAAAAAGCCAGAAGTGGTGCTGTGGCTCAAGTGGTAGAGTGCTAGCGTTCAGCTGAGCTGAGGGACAGTGCCTAGGCCCAGAGTTCAGGCCCCACGACCGGACCCCCCCCCCAGAAAAAAATAATAAAGGTAGTATTTTTTTTTTAAAGATGAATCTTCAATTCTAGGCCAGTCTGAGCTACATAGTGAGACCTTGTTTCAAACAGCCAGATAACCCCAGGAACTCAAATATAAGCAGAAAAGACAATGTTTTATTCAGACATTTTGGGGTCCTATTCAGTTTAAAATACAGTGGATAGTCTTGCAGATGAACTTGTGATAAATAATAGCAAATATCTACTTAGTAGTTACTGTATGCCAGGCACTGTTAATCATTTTACACATATTTCTCTATTTTCAGTATCAACATATGTGATAGGTTTATTCTTATCTTTATAATGAATCGGAGGGACTCCAGAAAGGGTTGAGAAAGTAGCCCAAGGTCACAGGCTAGAATTTGGTACATCAGGAATACAAACCTAAACTTTTGCCTCTGACACTCTTAAATAATACTTCCTCTGTTTGGAAGTGGAGCTGTGGCTCAAGTGGTAGAGTGTGAAAAAGCTTAAGAGAGAGTGTCCTGAGTTCAAGCGCAAAAACAAAAATCCAAAAGTGTTGATTCACTGAAAAATAAAGATGATTTATAGCCATAGGTCATTTTATAGTCTTTGAGTTGATGTTTGGAGCAGAAAACAAAAAAAACAAAGTACCACTGAATTTTTCCTTAGTTTTTCTTTTTAGCTGAACTTCTCTCTGAATACAGCAGTTTACTATCTGTTTCCTGCCTTGTAGGGCATCATGTTGAATTTCACTGACTCCTCCCTTCTGTCACTCCTCTAGCTATTTTTTTTGGGGGGGAGACACAATGCTATGCCCTGAATAAATATAAATCTGGCATTTTATAAGGAGGAATACAGTATTTTGTATTAAGGTTACGGATTTAACTGTGTCATACAAATTATTCTTAACATAATTTTTAAAAGTGATTGTGGTTTCATTGTATTCTTTTCAGATTTTGAGATACTTAATAATACACTGGAAGTGTGAAACTGGAGTATCAAAGGGAACATTGCTAGAAGGGCAGCTAGTGATTTCCATAGAAGCATTAAATTCTAAGCACCAGGCAAATTCTCTTCATTGTGTAACAACTAGTAAGTAGAGGAAGAAATTATTGATTTTCTATTGTTGTGTTGTCATGATTTATGTCATAGTTAATATAGAAATTTCAATTAATCATCACATTTATCAGAGAGTTAAAAAAACAAAATAAGCTGGGTAGACACTAGTGGCACATGCTTATAATACTAGCAATTCAGGAGCCTGAGATCCAGAAGATCATGATTCAAAGACAACTTGGGCAGAAAACCTTATGAAATTCTTGTCTTCAAAGTAAGAGATATGACTGGAGATATGACTCAAGTGGTAGAGAACCAGAAGTAAACCATATGAGTGCAAAATCCTGAGTTAAAACACCAGTACTAGGCCGGGTACCAGTGTCTCATGTCTGTAATCCTAGCTACTCAGAAGTTGAGATCTGAGGATCGAGGTTCAAAGCCAGCCCGGGCAGGAAAGTCCATGAGACTCTGATCTCCAATAAATCACTAGAAAACCGGAAGTGGTGCTGTGGCTCAAGTGGTAGAGCACTCACCTTGAGCTGAAGAGTGCAAGGACAGCGCCCAAGCCCAGAGTTCAAGCCCCACGACCAACCAAAAAAAAACCCCACCAGTACTGCCTAAACCAAAACCAAAACAACCCAAAATGACTTGGTTAGTAGAGACTGGGAAGATTTCAGTTCAAGGCCAGCTTGGGCAAAGTGTTTGTGAGACACCGCCCCCCCCCCCAATCTCAACCAGTAGCTAGGCACACTGGTGTTCCTGTTTCACCTCAGCTACTCTGGAAACTAAGTGTGGAAGGATTACCATGAGATTATTTACTGGCTTCAACTAAAATTGCTCATAAACAACTTTTGCTCACAATTATAATCTGCTCTCTCACCATGAAATTTACTGCTTTCTCTGTTTTTTTCTTTCATGTCCAGATGCTGGCAATTGCAAAAGGGGAAAGAAAAGATGAATGGTGCATACTTTAATAAACCTTTTTACTCTGTGTGTGTGTGTGTGTGTGTGTGTGCTCACGCATGCACGTGTGCACCAGGGCTAGAATCCAGGGCCTCATGTTCTCACCTAGCTTGTTTACTCATGACTGGTGCTCTATTATTTGAACCATACCTCTAGTCTGGCATTTTGCTAAGTAATTGGATATGGAATCTGAAGGACTTTTCTGCTGGGAATGTCTTTGAACCTCGGTCTCAGCCTCCTGAGTAGCAAGTGTTACAACTGTAAGCCACCAGTGACTGGCTGGTTCTTAGTCTTTTCTTTCATCATTTTTCTCTATTCTCTCAAGAGAAAACTAATGCATTGAGTGGCTCTGGAACAACTAATTTTCTTTTTTTTGGTACTTTTTAATTAGTTTTATCATTATATTTCACATATACATATATACTTTATATATATATATATATGTTTTCATTATATTCCTCCCCCATTGTACTCTCTTGTCTCTGCCTACCCCTTTGCATTGGTCCCCTTTCTCTTCCCAAATAGTACTTCATCTATTCTCCTCCCACTCTCTTTCTCTCTTTCTCTCAGTTGTGGGGCTTGAACTCAGAGCCTAGGTATTGTCCCTGAGCTTTTTGTGCTCAAGGCTAGCACTCTACCACTTTGAGCCACAGCTATACTTCTGGTTTTCTGGTGGTTAATTGGAGATAAGAGTTTCACAGTCTTTCCTGCTTGGGATGGCTTTGAACCACAGTCCTCAGATCTCAGCCACCAGTGCCCTGTTAAATTTGTTCTTTTTTTTGTTTGTTTATTTTGTCGGTCATGGGGCTTGAACTCTGGGCCTGAGCGCTGTCCCTCAGCTCTTCAGCTCAAGGCGAGCGCTCTACCACTTGAGCCACAGCACCACTTCTGGTTTTCTAGTGGTTTTATTGGAGATAAGAGTCTCACGGACTTTCCTGCTTGGGCTGGCTTTGAACCACGATCCTCCAGATCTCAGCCTCCTGAGTAGATAGGATTACAGGCATGAGCACCAGTGCCCGGCTAATTTGTTCTTTTTTGTTGTTATTGTTGGTTGTGGGGCTTGAACTGATGACCAGGACATTGTCCCTGAGCTTCTCTGCTCAAGGCTAGCACTCTACTACTTTGAGCCTCAGCTCCATTTCTGGTTTTTGAGTGGTCAATTTGAGTTAAGAATATCACAGGGATGGGGCTGGGAAGGTGGCTCAGTGGTAGAGCACTTGCCTTGCATGCATGAGGCCCTGGGTTCGATTCCTCAGCACCACATAAGCAAAAAGAAAAAAGCCAAAGTGGTGCTGTGGCTCAAGTGGTAGAGCGCTAGCCTTGAGCTGAAGAACTGAGAGACAGCGCCCAAGCCCAGAGTTCAGGCCCCACGACCCGACCCCTTCCCCCCACCCCAAAAAAAAAGAATCTCACGGGGACTTTTCTTTCTGGGCTAGCTTCAAACCTTGATCCTCAGATCTCAGCCTCCTGATTAGCTAGGATTATAGGCATGAGCCACTGGTGCCAAGCAATTTGTTCTTCTTTATGACTAAATACGATTATGTATATATACCACACCTTTATCCATTCATCTATTGATGGACACCTTGACTGAGTCCATAATTTAGTATTATAAATAGTGCTGCAATAAATCATTGATGTACTGGCATGTCTGTGGTATGCTGACTTAGATTCCTTCAAGTATATACCCAGAAGTGATATAACTGGAACATATGGTACTTCCATGTAGCTAGGATCATAGACATGCCATCACAGCTTAGGACATCAAGCTTATGACTGAGATAGGCTCCCATTAACTTTTTCCCTGGGTTGGCCTCAAGCTGAAATCCTACCTGAGCTCTCACATGTAGCTAAGAATACAGGCTGAGTCACCATGCTAGCCTGTCCTCAATGTAGTTTTTATTTGCATTTCCAGATGGCATATATTTAAAGAACAGTGGTGGCACTCACTCTAGTCCAGTGATTGTCAACTTTTTTCCCTGCATGCAAATATACATTTTTTGGAAGGAGAGACACATTTGCCATTGGATCCTAAGACATGACTCAGATCTTAACGATAGGGTACATCCCTGTGGGGAAAGGCATGTTCTATTTGGGGGGAAAAAAGAGCCTCAAGGAGGTTCTGATCTTCTTATATACTTATGTATTTATTTTAATGGTTTTTCATTGTCAATATGATATACAGAGGGGTTAGTTATATAAGGTAATAAGTACATTTCTTGTCAAACTTGTTACCCCTTCCTTCATTTTTCTCCTACTTTCCCTTCCCCACAACCTCCTCCCAAGTTGCACAGATAATTTCCATTGATTTTGATCTTCTTTACACTTCTAAAGACCTGCATCCTTCTTTACTCTGCCCACTTATTTTTCTAAATGTTGCAATTTCAGATCTGGAGCTTCAGGTACAAATAATTCTTACCTGATTGCCTAGTAAAATATCAACTATTTAAGAATAAATTCATATGAAAATGTGTAACAGTGAAGTCCACATTTATATAATTAATATAAGCCAATATTTTTTTGCAAGAGCTGGAGAAGGGAGAGTAATAGAAGGAATGAGATTGATTGAAACATTTTGTAATCATATGTGAAAACAGAACAATGAAATTCTCTGTATCACTAATGTAAGCTTAAAAAATATAAAACTTTTTTAATGTGTGTGTGTGCAGGTCCTGGGGCTTGAAATTAGGGCCTAGGCACTGTCTCTGAGCTTTTTTGTTGAAGGCTAGCACTCTACCACTTTAGCCACAGCTCTACTTCTGGCCTTTTGGTGGTTACTTGTAGATTAGACTTTCCTGCCTGGACTGGTTTGAAATTGCAATCCTCAGATATCAGCCTCTTGAGTAGCTAGTATTACAGACATGAGCCACCAATGCTAAGCCAAAAGTAACAAAAACATTTTTAATAATAGTAAATTGTTAGAAGGGCTAAAACTTTAATTGAATCATACTAAAATAGGCATTATAAACATCTACTCTGATTCCTAGTTGCAACTTTCAGTCTTCTTAATCTTTTTCTATGAAACATAGTAATATCCAAAAGGATAGTTCTGGTATAGAGTATAGGTAAGTGTTGAATGTAAGTGAAAAAGACTTGTCATTTGGTCATTTTCATGAAGGACTCGTGCCTTCAAATAGTCATTATACCTCATAGTACTTTGGTGTTTTCTTTCTTTCTTTTCTTTTCTATTTTGCTTGAACTCTGGGCCTGGGCACGATCACTGATCTTCTTTTGCTCAACGCAAGTGCTCTACCACTTGAGCCACAGTGCCACTTCTGGCTTTTTTGAGTAGTTTATTGGAGATAAGAGCCTTTCAGGGCTGGGAAGGTGGCTCAGTGGTAGAGTGCTTGCCTTGCATGCATGAGGCCCTGGGTTCGATTCCTTATGTGCTTGTTCCCAAGCACATAAGCAGAAAAAAAAAAGGCAGAAGTGGTGCTGTGGCTCAAGTGGTAGAGCGCTAGCCTTGAGCTGAAGAGCTGAGGGACAGCGCCCAGGCACAGAGTTCAGGCCCACGACCGGACCCCCCCCCCAAAAAAAAGAAGAGCCTTACAGCCTTTCCTGTCCAGGCTGGCTTTGAACCATGATCAACAGATCTCATCCTCCTGAGTAGCTAGGATCATAGGTATGAGCTATCAGTGCCCAGCTGCTTTCATTTTTTTTAAAAAATGTACTCATTGGTATTGTCTCTTTCTAATGTTCTGTGTCTAAGAGCAAAGTTTTTAGACTTCCATTTGATTTTTAAAAAGATAAAACACATGTAATTGTTTCATTTGTGATAGTCCCTTTGTATCCTATTTCTTACAGTTGGATCTTCAGGAAACATTTATGGTTTGGGCCTTAAGAAGTTCCTAAAAGGTAAAGAATTACCCAACTTTTGATGATATGAAATCTTTTCCTGGCAATGAAATTTAGTGTTGAAACAAACCTACACTAAAAATTGAGTTCCTTGGTTTAGTAAATAAAAATACAGGATGCTAACTTAAATTTGAATTTCAGATAAGCAATTATTTTAAGTATAATTATGTCTCATGTAATACTTTACCTTCATTTTATTTGGCATCTCTATTGAAAGAAAATCGACAAAATTGTATAGAAGCCAGGCATCTGTGGCTCATGCCTATAATCCTAGCAACTCTGGAGGCTGAGATCTGAGGAATGTGGTTCAAAGCCAGCCGGGGCAGAAAGGTCCATGAGACTCTTATGTCCAGTAAACCACCAGAAAACCGGAAGTGGCAGTGTGGCTTGGTAGAGTGCTCGCCTTGAGCTGAAGAGCTGAGGGACAGCACCCAGGCACCAACAAAAACAACAACAACACAATGGGCAAGGTAACTTAGTTTTTCTGAACCTAGTATCTACAACCTCAGACAAAAGTTTCTTGAGACTTTTTTTTCCCTTTTTTTGTCAGTCATGGGACTTGAACTCAGGACTTGGGTACTTTCTAGTGGTTCATTAGAGATAAAAGTCTCACGGGGCAGGCACTGATGGCTCACACCTGTAATCCTAGCTACTCAGGAGGCTGAGATCTCAGTATTATGATTCAAAGCTAGCCCAGGCAAGAAAGTCCGTAAGACTCTTATCTCCAATTAACCACCAGAAAACTGGAAGTGGTGCCGTGGCTCAAGTGGTAGAGCATTTGCCTTGAGCTGAACTGCTCAGGCATAGTGCCCAGGCCCAGAGTTCAAGACCCACAACTGAAAAAAAAAGTGTCTCATGGACTTTTCCTGCCTGGGCTGGCTTTGAACCCATGATCCTCAGATCTCAGCCCCCTGAGTAGCTAGGATTACAGGTGTGAGCCAGTGGTGTCTACCCCATGAGTGAACCAAATATGAGCCATCAGTACCCAGTTTTCAAAAGTTTTTCAAAAGTATTTGTTTCCAAGCACTCAAAAAAGGAAAATATGAAGATACTTTTACTCTGAATGATTTAGCTAGTATTAATATTAGTTTTCATATTGTATGCCAGCATCGGTATGGGTTAAGAGCTGTTGTTGACTTTGGCTTTAAGAGTTTCTTCTTTGATCATATGTGGTGGCACATGCCTGTAGTCCTAGATACTCAGATAGAGAGTAAAAAGTTAATGAGGGGGCTGGGAAGGTGGCTCAGTGGTAGAGTGCTTGCCTAGCATGCATGAGGCCCTGGGTTCGATTCCTCAGCACCACATAAACAGAAAAAGCTGGTAGTGGGCTCTGTGGCTCAAGTGGTAGAGCGCTAATCTTGAACTGAAGAGCTGAGGGACAGTGCCCAGGCTGAGTTCAGGCCCCACAACTGACCCCCCCCCAAAAAAAAAAGTTAATGAGACTCTATCTCACCAAATAAACTCAGTGTGGTGGCTTATATCAACAATTCCTACTGAGAGGCCATAGGTAGAAAGATTGTGGTCTAGGCTAGTGCCATGAACACAAAACACTATCTGAAAAATAACTAAAGCAAAAGATTCAGAAGGTGTGGCTGAAGTGGTACAATGTCTGCCTCGTAAATGTGAGGCCCTGAGTTCCAACCCTAGTACTGCCAAAAAGCTGGGTGCCAGTGGCTCACGCTTATAATCCTAGCTACTCAGGAGGCTGAGATCTGAGGATCATGGTTCAAAGCCAGCCTTGGCAGGAAACTCTGTGAGACTCTTAGCTCCAATAAACCACTAGAAAACCAGAAGTGGTGCTGTGGCTCAAGCGGTAGTGTGCTCGCCTTGAGCTGAAGAGCACAGGGAAAGCACCCGCAGGGAAAACACCCAGGCCCAGAGTTCAAGCCCCATGACTGACCAAAAAAAGAGAAAAAGAAAGAAAGGTATATGTTATAAAATAAGTGCTTAAGAAATGCACAGTGTGTGTGTGTGTGTGTGTGTGTGTGTACATGTGTGCACACTACTGGGGCCTTGGCACTGCCCTGTAGCTTTGTCTGCTCAAGGCTGGTGCTCTACAAATTGAGCTACACCTCCAATTCTGGCTTGTGGGTGGTTAATTGGAGATAAGAGTCTCAGTGACTTTCCTACCTGGGCTGGCTTTGACCCCTAATCATTAGATCTGTTTCTTAGGTAGCTAGGATTATAGGTGTGAGCTACCAGCTCCTAGTGTGTGGTACTGGAATTTGAACTCCCAGTTTCACATTTGCCAGACTGACACTCTACTGCTGAGCCACACTTCCAGCTCTGTTTCTCTGCTACTTACTTTAGGATAGACTATTGCTTACAGCTGTGGCACGTGCTGAGATGCAGTTCCCCTACATTAGGCTTCTTATAATGCTGGGATAAGAAGCATGCACAACTCTGTTCAACTTCCTTCCCTACTAATGGACTCTTGCAGACTTTTCTGCCCTGGTGGACAAGGAACCTCATTCCTCTGAATCTCAGCCTCCAAATAGATAGGATTAAAGGCATGAGTCACCAGCACCTGGCTTCTTATACTTAGACATTTAGAAACAGTAATTGTGGGGCTGGGAAGGTGGCTCAGTGGTAGAGCGCTTGCCTTGCATGCAACAAGGCCCTGGGTTCAATTCCTCAGCACCACATAACATAAGAAAAAAGCTGGAAGTGGTGCTGTGGCTCAAGTGGTAGAGTGCTAGCCTTGAGCTGAAGAGCTGAGGGACAGTGCCCAGGCCCAGAGTTCAGG
>NW_012267270.1:3686280-3694154 GCF_000151885.1 Dipodomys ordii | reverse complement strand
TAGCCTTGAGCTGAAGAGCTGAGGGACAGTGCCCAGGCCCAGAGTTCAGGCCCCATGACCGGACCCCCCCCCCAAAAAAAAAAAAAAACAACGGTAATTGTGGAGGAAAAGCAACAAAACAAAAATTGAGATTTTTTTGCTTTTAGCTCTTGAGCAAATATTCTGTGAGAATTTGATTAGAATGTTCTCTCTTTAGTAATAGTAATAAATTGCATTTACTACTCTTTAGAACTATATTTAATACAGAAGATTAACAACAGTGAACAAGATAGATTTTATTTCTTCTCTTATGCTCATATTTATGTCTTTTTTTGTATGTTTGCCAGTATTGGGGCTTGAACTCAAGGCTTCACAATTTTGCTTAGCTTTCTTGCTTGTGACTTGTGCTCAACTGCTTGTGCTATGCCCCTAGTCCAGTATTTCTGTTGGTTGGTTGGAGATGGAATCTTGAAGGCTTTGTGCCTGGATGGGCCTCAAAATGAGACCTCCAGGATTCAGCCACCTGAGTAGCTAGGATTACAGGAGTAAGCCACCAGCATCTGTCTCCATACATGTATTTTAACCATGGTTCCACTGCTTCTTTAAGCCTCTATCTAAAAGAAAGGGAAAATCAGTTAATTTGTCCTGGTGGTTGCTCTGATTCTGAGAATTTATGGAAGTCTTAATCCACATTCAAGGACCTCAAAATTAGCTTATTTATCAAATTTTAGTTCTTTCTTTTTTTGGAGTATTCCATTGGGATTATGTAAATAGATCATTCCTAGTACCACTTGCCCAGTTAATATATGTAAAAGTGCTTCTGAGGGCTAGGAATGTAGCTTAGTGGTAGAGTGTTTGCCTAGCATTCATGAAGCCTTGGGTTCGATTCTTCAGTATCCACATACACAGAAAAAGCTGGAAGTGGCACTGTGGTTCAAGTGGTAGAGTGCTAGCCTTGGGCAAAAGAAGCTCAGGGACAGTGCCCAGGCCCTGAGTTCCAGCCCCAGGTCTGGCAAAAAAAAAAGAGTAAAAAAAAGTGCTTTTGAACAAAGTGAAAAATCTGTATAAATAAAAGGAATATATTAATGTCACTAGGAAGAAGATAAGAGTATTTCTTGCAACAGAAATCCATACTTTATATACCTGTAGAAGGAGTGGTTCGATTACACATATAGCTGCTTTCTCAGCTAATGTTTATGAAATTGTTTTTAAAGATGAAAAGTCTATGAAAAACAAAAGAATGAGTTTAATATACTATTATTACCACTGCTAGGGAGGAGGTATTGAGTATTGTTTTTGGAATAACTAAGTATTTATTATGCTAATACAAATTTTAGACAATTTGTATTATGATGACTCTTTTTTGGTTGTTAAAGTTGGTCATGGGGCTTGAATTCAGGGCCTGAGCACTGTCCCTGAGCTTTTTTGCTCAAAGACAGTGTTCTACCACTTTGAGCCACAGTGCCACTTCCTTAACTGTTATTTTAAAAGCTCAAAACAATTTGATTAATCCATTCTTATATCCTTGTGATAAAGAGTGGGTGGCTCTTTGTACAAATATGAAGCATTGCACATCAAGAATACAATAAAAATTGAGTCATTTATTCATAATCAGTCACATTTAGCAGTCAATTGCACCCTAAGTCTTCAGCTGCTCGGACTCATAATACTAACCTCCACTCATATTTATTCATATTAATTAGGAACGTAAATTACTCAGTGAAGCTCACAAAGAAAATTGGCCAAGACTAAGGCTTCAATCCCTTAGTTCCCTGGCTTATGCACCATTAATTATGCCTTTATTACTATTATTATTTATTTAACATTCCTGTAGCACTATTAGCAAACTGCTTTAAATTGGTCCATTTACTAATCCTTATACTGTTTAATTAGCTTCATAAGGGAGTCTCTGGCAGCTGATTCACCAATCATCAGGTTGTCATGTGCTACAGCGTATGTATCTGTACAAAATTAAATGTGCCTCTGATTTTAGTATCACTATACCGCCACCTTTATTGCACAGTTGATTTCTCTCAGTGCCTAGAATAATGTCACCACTCTTTAGGGGAACTTAAATCCTTCTGAGGCTGTCCAACTTCACAGTGGTTTTGTGTGTGTGTGTGTGTGTGTGTGTGTGTGTGTGTGTGTATTTTGTCATGGGGCTTGAACTCTGGGCCTGGGTGCTGTCCCTCAGCTCTTCAGCTCAAGGCTAGCGCTCTACCACTTGAGCCACAGCACCATTTCCAGTTTTCTGGTGGTTAATTGGAGATAAGAGTTTCATGGCCTTTCCTTCCAGGGCTGGCTTTGAACCGCGATCCTCAGATCTCAGCCTCCTGAGTAGCTAGAATTACAGGTGTGAGCCACTGGCACCCGGCAGATTTTTATAGTTTTTGCTATAAAGATTTTTTTACATCTTTGGCTAGGTTAAGTCCAAGGTATTTTTTAGGCTATTGAAAATTGTTTTCATAATTTCCCTTTCTGTTTGTACATTGTTGGCATACAGAAAGGCTGCTGATTTCTGTGGGTTAATTTTGTATCCTGCTACTTTGCTGAAGTGGTTGATCAGCTCTAGGAGTTTGGGGGTGGAGTTTTTCAGGTCCTTTAGGTATAAGATCATGTCATCTACAAATAGGGATAGTTTAATTTCTACTTTCCCTATGTGGATCTCTTTTATGTCCTTTTCTTGCCTTATTACTCTGGCTAAAAATTCCAGAACTCTATTGAAGTGTGTAGAGATTGGGCATCCTTGCCTCGCCCAGGCTATTCTTGAACTTGAGATATTCCTACCTCCATTTCCTGAGTATCTAGGATTACAGGTGGGTACTCCTATCCCCTGCTGTCAGTTATGCTCTAAGACTCTGAACCTAATACTTTCCCCTCAGGGGCTCATTTTATAGACATGAGCTCATTCATTTTTAAGAGGTAAGTCAGACATAAGTCTTATCACTGTTTCTGTTTGAGAGATGAGAAAACGAGACTTAAGCCTTACAATCTAAGTTTAGAAGAGAAGAGTTTGTAGTGTCATACCTCACTAATTATTCATTAATCTCTGCAAGAGACTACACTTAATTCTCAAGCATTTGATACATTCTAAACAGTCTTTTGCTGTCAAATGTGCCTTACATTTGGTAAGATTTTTTAAAGTTTCATTAAGGATCAAGAAAAGCTAAAACAAATAGACTTCTGTTGTATTGTTCTTCATTAGTGTTTCTTTACTCTTTTCTCTGCTACATTTATCTAAGTGCACCTTATTATTGACAACATGCACAAGATTTGATGTAACAGGATAGAGGAAGGGCAGGGACAGACATGATTCATACCCAACACTAACATATTCTTTTTTCTTTTTTAGCTTAGATAAATAAAAGAAAGAAAAGAGAGTTCTTATGATTAGAGGTCCAGGAAGGCTTACACCCTGGCTGAGTGATATATAAATGTTTTTATCCAGCAGTCAGTGGAAACTAGACTGCCTTGTACCTGCTTTGGCTTGAAATCCTTGAACTGTTTTTATTCTTCATTGAGTAATCAGCTGGTACTTACTGCTCCTGCCCAGGTGTTTTGAGTTACCACATACCTTTCATCTCCTCAGCTGGAACACAGAAATTGGCTTTGTATAATGGTGAATTTGGCTAGTGTGGTATTTTCCTTTTAGTAGACTTTGTGGTTACTCATTTAATACATTGTGAAAAGTGATTGGATGACATCATTTGGATCAAAGACCTAAATCTAAGAGCTAAGCTATAAAACTTCTAGAAAAAAAGAAACATGGGTATGAATCTTCATGATCTTGGATAGGCAGTGTTTTCTTACATATGACATTTAAACACAAGCAGCCAAATGAAGGTAATTGGACTTCAGAACATTAAAAACTGTCTTTCAAGGGCTAGGAGTATAGCTCAGTGGTAAAGCATGGCTACACAGAACCTGGGTTCAATCTCTGGCACCAGAACAAAGACACACAAACTTTGGTGTTTCAAAAGGTATTATCAAGAAAGTATAAAGATGAATTATACCTCAAAAAGCTGGAAAAGCTGGGCACCGATGACTCCTGCCTGTAATCCTAGCTACTCAGGAGGATGAGATCTGAGGATCACAGTTCAAAGCCTCCCAGGCAGGAAAGTCCCTGAGACCCTAATCTCCAATTAACCACTAGAAAACCGGAAGTGGCCCTGTGACTCAAGTGATAGAGCGCTTGCCTTGAGCTGAAGAGTGCAGGGACAGTGCCCAGGGCAAAAGTTCAAGCTCCACGACTGACCAAAAAAAAAAAAAAAAAGCAAAGCTAGAAAAATAGTTTCTGGTCTCAAACCTCAAGAAAAGAAAAGTAATCTGGGTGCCAGTGGCTTACACTTGTCAATACCAACTACTCAGGAGGCTGAGATCTGAGGATTGTAGTTCAAAGCCAGCCCAGGCAGGAAAGTCTGTGAGACTCTTATCTCCAATTAATCACCAAAAAGCCAGAAGTGGATCTGTGGCCCAAGTGGTAGAATGCCAACCCTGAGCAAAAAAGCTAAGGGGCAGCACCCAGGCCCTGAGTTTAAGCTCCAGTATCTGCTCAAAATAAACAAAATAAAAATAGCTTTTCAGATCAAACAGTGTAAGTCCTTTAATTTTGTTTTCTTAAGGTTGTTTTGTATATTATAGGCCCTTGGCATTTCCATAAGAATCTAGAATCTACTTATTAATGTTTACTTAAAAAGTTTTCTGATAAAAAAAGTTTGCTGGGATTTTTATAGAGTTCCTATTAGGTCTCTACCTCAATTTTTTTGGCAGGGGGGGAGTGTATTGGGGATTCAACACAGGATGTTGCACTTCCTAGGCAAGTGTTTTGTCATTAAGCTACACTCTAGCCCTTCTATATCAATTTGACAGAGATTATCATCTGTTATGATAATTTTTTTTTGGTCAGTCATGGAGCTTGAACATAAGGCCTGAGTTGCCATCCTTAAGCCCTTTTGCTCAAGGTTAGTGCTCTACCACTTTGAGTCACAGTGCCACTTCTGGTTTTCTGGTGGTTAACTGGAGATAAATCTCACAGACTTTCCTGCCTGAGCTGGTGTTTAACTGCAATTCTCAGATCTCAGCCTCCTGAGTAGCTACAATTACTGGTGCCCAGTTTGTTATGATCCATGTATTTGTCATTTCTTTTTGTCTACCTTTTCTCTTTTTTGATGGTATTGATATATTAATGTATCTCTTCCCTTACCAGATTCTCATTTCACTTTTATACCATAAGTTGAAGAAATCTACAAGCTTGGTTCTCAGTAGCCTGTGTCGTATTTGTTGGCTTAGACTGTTAGTTTAGAATACATGCAGGCTTCTGATTTGAATTTTTCTCACTATTCTTAAGTCTAGGTTCCTTTTGTGTAGGAATCGATGGTAGTACAACACTCAGGTGCTTTTTCCTTTGATGGAGACCAGAGTAACCAGGTCTGCTGACTACTTGTCTGGATGCACTCGATGCGCTCTATTCACTACAGTAAAAGGAAACGACACATTTATGAAGGATTGCTGATCTTCTTTCTCTCCTTCCTTAAAGTATGGCTAGGGTTTTATAATATGGAAAAAATTACACAGTGGAACTAATGACATGGAACCACAAGTTACCCAAACAACTTTTCATCATTTGTCTTAATTATCCTTATTCTTAGACTAAGGATTAGCAGTCATATTACTGCTTTAGTTATTGATACATTATTTGCAAGGATTATTATAATGTTAAAGGACAAGAGGCAGGCCAAGCCATACCAAATAGCTATTAGTTTACTGAATTTCTTGGAAAAACAAAACAAATACTGGATTTTAATTTGCCACAATCAGAGAAATTATTATTATTATTTATTTCTATTATTTGTCAGCCATGGAGCTTGAACTCAGGGCCTGGGCACTGTCCCTGAGTCTCTTTGTCCTTGAGGCTAGCTCTACCACTTGAGCCACAGCACCACTTCTGGTTTTCGAGTGGTTAATTGAAGCAAGAATTTCATAAGGACATTTCTGCCAGGGCTGGCTTCAAACCATGATCCTCAGATCTCAGCTTCCTAAGTAGCTAGGATTACAGGTGTGGTCCACCAGTGCTCAGTGAGAAATTATTTTTAAATGGATTTTTTTTGTTATAGAAGCAGCATAGCTCATTTTAGAAAATAGAGAAAAGGGGAAAAACTTCTTACACAATAAATATTGGCCTTTTATTTTATTCTTTTTTAAAGATTTTTTTCCCTTTCTATATATACTTTTTTTTTTTTTTGTCAGTCATGGGGCCTGAACTCTGGGCCTGGGCACTGTCCCTCAGCTCTTCAGCTCAAGGCTAGTGCTCTACCACTTGAGCCACAGCACCACTTCTGGCTTTTTCTGCTTATGTGGTGCTAAGGAATTGAACCCAAGGCCTCATGAATGTAAGGCAAGCACTCTACCACTGAGCCACCTTTCCAGACCCTATATATACTTTTAATACAGTTGTGTTCACAATATATGCACAATATTATCCTGTTTTTTAAATTTGACATTAAGTATTTTTTTTTCTTTTCTTGTTGGTCGTGGGAGTCTTGGCGCTGTCCCTCAGCTCTTCAGCTCAAGGCAAACTCTTTACCACTTGAGCCATACCACCACTTCCATTTCTCTGGTGGATCATTGGAGATAAGAGTTTCATGGACTTTCCTGCCTGGGCTGGCTTTGAATCACGGTCCTCAGATCTCATCTTCCTGAGTAGCTAAGATCACAGGCATGAGACACCAGTACCTGGCTAAAATAATCAGTTTCAATACTTAAAACACTCCTTTTGTATCTTTGCTCCAATCAGAGTGAGGAAGATATTGTAAGCCAGGTACCAGTGTCTTATGCCTGTAATCCTAGCTACTCAGGAGGCTAAGGTCTGAGGATCATGGTTCAATGCCAGCCTGGGCAGGAAAGTCTGTCAGACTCTTATCTCCAATAAACTACTCAGAAAAAGCTGGAAGTGGTGCTGTGGCTCAAGTGGTAGGGTGCTAGCCTTGAGCACAAAGAGGCTCAGGGATAGCACCCAGGCCCTGAGTTCAAGCCCCAGGGCCAGAAAAAAAAATTGTAGTTGGTAAACCACAATTTTGTGATTGTGGCAATCCCTAGTAAAAACCAGTCATTGCTACTGCTCCAATGTATTTAGATGAATATAGACACAAATATACATCTTTATGATCTAGGAACACCGTAGTAATAAGGAGGAGATAGTGGGGATAACACTAATACATATTACTAGGTATTTGGCTGTATAGGAAGGAAGGGATGGGACCTAAGCTTGATAGGAGAGGGTACTGAGGAAGTGGAGTGGAGTAAGTAGAAAAGATCTAGTTAACATTGTGTTGGTAGGAATGAGGTGGAGAAATAAAGAAAATTAAGTAGATAAGCACATTCACAAACAACGTCCAAAACATGAAAAAACTTACACAAACAAAACCAAATTATTTTAGGGTGCTCTAGCTACCAGGTAATGAAGGATAAGGGATGGTATGAACAAGAGAGCAGTTCTGCTTTAGATAAAAGGAAAGTGTAAATGGACAAGAGCTATTAAAAGAAAATAAGCTTTAAATTAAATATTGAAAGGCAAACGTTGTGGTTCATTATGATGGCTTCAAAGAAAACAAAGGCAAGGCAAAGCAGAACTAAAAAGTAAATGGGGCCAGTGCCATTGGCTCACTCCTGTAATCCTAGCTATTCAGGAGGCTGAGATCTGAGGATGGTGGTTTGAAGCCAGCCTGGGCAAGAAAGTTTGTGAGACTCTTGTCTCCAGTTAACCACCAAAAAACAAGACATGGAGCTGTAGCTGAAATGGTATAGAGCCCTAGCCTTGAGTGAAAAGCTCAGGGATAGCACCCTACAGGACCGCGGAGAACACACACACACACACACACACACACACACACACACAC
>NW_012267270.1:3665983-3685850 GCF_000151885.1 Dipodomys ordii | reverse complement strand
ACACACACACACGTAGTATTAAAGCTCCCACCTGAAATCTGGTACTGGCTCAAAAGTCTACAAGATTCTTATCTCCAGTTAACCACCCCCAAAATATCCAGGAGCGGAGATTCAGCTCAAGTGGTAGAGCACCAGCCTTGAGTGAGAAACCTAAGAAGAATGGTGAGCTTAAGCCCTAGTAGTGACACAAAAACAAACCAGAAAAGCATATTGTATTAGGTACATTCCTGACATGGTCACTCTTGAGCATTTTTGCTTTTAGGCTTAAATTAGTTCACTTGCTGGATTTGTGTTTATTGAGTGAGTTGATTTATTTAAAATACAAGAATATCAGCTACAACCATCAGTTTTAAGAATTTCTGATATTGAACATGGCTTTGTGGAAATTAACTGAAAATTCAAATTAATTTAGCAAATGTGAAAAATTCTAAACATCGGGCTGGGAAGGTGGCTCAGTGGTAGAGCGCTTGCCTTGCATGCCTGAGGCCCTGGGTTCGATTCCTCAGCACCACATAAGCAAAAAGAAAAAAGCCGGAAGTGGCGCTGTGGCTCAAGTGGTAGAGTGCTAGCCTTGAGCTGAAGAGCTGAGGGACAGCGCCCAGGCCCAGAGTTCAGGCCCCACGACCAGCCCCCCCCAAAAAAAAAAATTCTAAACATGAGATTAAATGTCTTAATCCCAGAATGCAATTCTAAATGGTCAAGTGAGTTGCTGATGCATAGCCATTTCAAATCATATCTTAAAATTTTCAGGTAATCTTTTCATCAGGGAAAAACCTTGGCCCATCAGTTTAACAATTCCAGAAACTCTGGTGCTTGTCCAAACTGCTTATTCTACTGTTACCATTTCTTCTTGCACAGAAATACAAACTATACTGCCTGAATTCTTTGCAAAGCTGACTTGGACTTCAGAAGAAAGCAGCTGGTTTCAGAACAAATCAGGGGTAACACCTTTCCAGATAATTTTTGAGGCAAGTTTTGTTGTGGATTTATAAATTACTGATACTTTAGTTCTTGTTTTTATGTAAATCTAATGATAGGAAATCAAAGCCTAGATCTAGATCTACAACAGTTCCAAGTTAAAGTAATATAAAGGGCCTTATACAGATGACAGAGAAGCTTCTAAAATGCTGATGTCTGTGTCCTATTCCAAGAGATGTCATATAATAGATTCAAGAGTTGTATTAGTCAGCTGGGGAAGCTGTACAATATACCACAGACCAGATAATTTAGACAACAGAGATTTATTTTCTTTTAGTACTGTAGGCTAAGAAGTCAATGATTAAGATTCTGTCAGGGCCAGGCATGATGGCTTTAGCCTGTAGTCCCATCATTTGGGATGCTAAGGTAGGTGTATCCTTCAAGCCCAGGCATGTAAAACCAACTTGGGCAACATAAGGAGACCCTGTCTCAAAAATTATAAAAAGGGGGCTGGGAAGGTGGCTCAGTGGTAGAGTGCTTGCCTTGCATGCATAAGGCCCTGGGTTTGATTCCTCAGCACCACATAAGCAAAAAGAAAAAAAGCTGGAAGTGGCACTGTGGCTCAAGTGGTAGAGCGCTAGCCTTGAGCTGAAGAGCTGAGGGACAGCACCCAGGCTCAGAGTTCAGGCCCTACGACCAAACCCCCCCCCAATAAAACCCCAGAAACAAACAAAAAATTATAAAAAAGGGTGCTATCAGACATGCTTTCTGTTCCTGGCTTTCAGACAGCTATCTTGTCATGGTATCCTGACATGCCTTGTCTCAGTGGATATATAAAGAGAGATCTCTATGTGAAGAAACACTCTGATACCTTAATTAATTCCAAATCACCCATGTGATTAATTTCTAAACACATGGGTATTTAGGGTTTCCATACATGGATTTTGAGGGACATAGTTCAATCAGTAGCTTTGGAGTATTTAAAAGTCTTTATTCTTTATGTGCAGCTGAGAACCACTAAAGTAAATCACTTGACACAATAAAAGTTGATTATTTTTCAGCATAGATCCTATTTGGGTGGATTTTTGATTTCCTGATTGTTTTATTTTTTTTGTAGTCTAGGTTTACAAGATTGGCAGTGAGTTCTCCATTCTCTTTAGCTACTTTATGGTCCCCTGTCTTTCCTTCCTTGGTATTAGTGGGGATGTAAACAATTGGAATGTTTAAAAGAAAAAAACTGAATTGAAATGAGTTAACCACTGTCCCAGAAAGCACTTGGGTATACTTTATCCATGCTCCTTCTGAAAGAAATGGTTAAAATAATCAGAACAACAAGTAGCCCCTGGCTGTGCCTTATCTTCTTTAGGAGAATGGGAGGTAAACAGTCTAGAGCAATTAGTGGTTAGTCGGCTCTGAAACTACTAATGTCAAGAAGCCATTAAAAATGTGTTTTTAGTGAACCAAGGAAAGCAATTCTAGGAAATGAGATGGTGTGTTTTAGCCAGTTTGAGCAAGCCATGATAATTCATATACCTCACATTTACAAATAATAAGCCTCCAGACAAGTCTGTGAACTGGACAAGGTAGGAATCATAATCTCATTCTACAGATAATAAAATCGAGATTCAGAGAATCTGACTGACTTCTCAGTGTCATCTGAAAGTTAATTGGCAGAAGTAGAACTTGAGCCAGTTTGGCACCTATTGTTCGATATAATTTCAGTATTTATTCTGAAACCTGTGTGTGTTCAAGTCAGTTCAAGGGAAAGATAGGAAGATTCATGGATAAACAAACATAATACAATGTGCTGTATATCACAACATAAGTAAGTATTGAGTGACATCAAAGTATAAAGGAAGGGCATCTGACATAATGGGAAAGGTTCAAGGTCTAGAGATCTTAATGGGACTGAAAAATGGATTTGAAGATGAGGAAGTTATTGTGTAAATGATAAAATTTTCCATTTTTAACCTTATTTCAAAAGTAATATTTCCCTAAAATAAAAAACCTCCAAGTGTGGCCAAAGCAGATATTCAGAACACAAATAATTTAAACTATCAAGAAAAAAGTTTGTTAGCAGTTGAGAGGCGGTTCAGGTGCCAGACCCTGGGTTCACACTCCAGTAATGTCAAAAGAAAAACAAAAACCCTCTTTGGTATACACCCTCTTTTATTACTGTTAGCCCAGAAACCTCCTCACTCATAAGCTTAACATGCTCTTTCCCTAGGCAACACTAGGCCCGTGTAGTAAAGGCAGCAAATGATTAGCCCCTACCCTCTTTCCCTGAGAGATCACTGGTTTGGGATAGCTATGACCATATAAGGCAGGGTGATCCCCCAAATCCCGGAGGTTATAAAAGGTCACCTGAGACAATAGCAGGCACTTCTCCCTTCCCCTCACCTGTGAGAAGGGGTCTTGCTGATCCTTTTACTGGCAATAAACCTTTATATCTGCTTGGTTTTCTGGCAGAGTCTAATTTACTCTAACAATTACAGTGGAACATTTCAATTTAAGGTTTTCAGAATGGACTAGTTCCAAACTATGGTCATAGAAATTGTTAGCTGAAAACAAATGGAAGTCAAGTAGTTGTCATTGAAGAGGTCAGGAAACTATGAGACTAAGTTGTTACTTGGGCTGATCATCTACTTGGTAAGCAAGCCTGCCTGCCTGCTTGCTTGCTTGCTTGCTTGCTTGCTTCCTTTCTTCTTTCCTCTTTTCCTTCCTTCCTTCCTTCCTTCCTTTCTTTCCTTCCTTTTCTCCTTAGGCAAGCCTTCCTTCCTGCCTTTCCTCCCTCCTCTCCCATGTAGTGAAATATGCCTCATATTTCAGCCACTTAGAAGGTAGAGGCAGGAAGATCATCAGTTCAAGGCCAACTCAGGCAAAGGTAGTCAGATGCTATCTCAAAAATGAAATTTAAAGCCTGATGCCAGTGGCTCACACGTGTAATCCTAGCTACTCAGGAGGTTGAGATCTGAAAATTACAGTTCAAAACCAGTCTGGGTAGAAAAGTCCCCATGAAACTTATCTCCAATTAAGCTCTCAAAAACTCAAAGTAGCGGTGTGATTCAAAGTGGTAGAGTGCTAGCCTTGAGCAAAAGAGCTCATGGACAGCACCCACGCCCTGAGTATCAAGCCCTATGACCACAAAAATAAATAAATAATAAAAACACAAAGAGGGAAAAAAGAAAATAAATAACCACTCTTCCTTCTCTTTCCTTTCATGCTGGCAATCAAATCCATGGCCTTGTGTATGCTAGACTGGCACTCTAGCTCTAAGAAATTACTCCAGTTCCTTTAGTCATCTACTTGGATATAAACATCAGACTTGTAGAGGGAAACTGATCTTGGTTTGTGACCTGGAGTTAGTGTTGTAAATGAGAAGTGGAAGAATAGTGTAATCATCAAAACATCTCTTCTGTTACCTCTCATTGTCTCTAATATATATATATTTTGGGTCTGGTCATGGGGCCTGAACTCTGGGCCTGGGCGCTGTCCCTCAGCTCTTCAACTCAAGGCTAGCGCTCTACCACTTGAGCCACAGCACTACTTCGGTTTTTTTCTTTTTTGCTTATGTGGTGCTGAGGAATCGAACCCAGGCCTCATACATGCAAGGCAAGCGCTCTACCACTGAGCCACCTTCCCAGCCCCTCTAATATTATGTAACTATTCAAACAATAGTGGCCAGTTCCAGGTATTGTACCCAGGATCTTGCACACCCTAGGCAAATGTTCCATTACTTGAGCCATGCCTCTCCCAGCCCTTTTTGCTTTTTGGTCTGAGACCAGGACTTGACTTGGTACCTGATGCTCTTGCTTATTGGCTAGTGTTCCACCAACTGAGCCATTCCTCTAACCTCAAGGGTTGGTTATTTCTTTTCTTTTTTTCCCTTTTTGTTTTTAAATTTTATTTTTGAGACAGTATCTGACTACCTTTTCCTGGGTTTGCCCTTGAACTGGTGATCTTGCTGCCTCTGCCTCCTAAGTAGCTGGAATTTCAGGCATGTTTCACTACACCTGGCCTTTAAAAGATATATGCATGGGCTGGGAAGGAGGCTCAGTGGTAGAGCACTTGCCTTGCATGCTCAAGGCCCTGGGTTCGATTCCTTAGCACCACATAAGCAAAAAGAAAAAAGCCGGAAGTGGCTCTGTGGCTCAAGCGGTAGAGCGCTAGCCTTGAGCTGAAGAGCTGAGGGACAGCGCCCAGGCCCTGAGTTCAGGCCCCACGACCGGACCCCCCCCCAAAAAAGATATATGCATATATATATATATATATACACACACACACACACAATTGCATGTATGCATGCACATACATGCTTGTGCCTATACCAGGATTTGAACTCAGGGTCTCAGGCTCTCATTTAGCTTTTTTGCTCATTGTTGGCACTCTGCCACTTGAACCACACTTCCAGTCAGGATTTTTGCTGGTAATTAGAGATAGAGTCTTGTAGACTTTTCTGTCCTGCCTGGCTTTGAACCTCAACTATCATGTTTCAGCTTCCTGTGTAATTAGCATTTACGCGTATGAGCCACCACTGCCTAGCTGAAAGATACTTGAATAAAGAGAGTGAGAGAGGAAAAAGGAGAGATTGCAGCAAAATATATATATATATATATACACACCATTTAGCAGAAGGGTCAAGCAGCAAGATTCATAGCAAAATTATTTTAATGGAGACATCTATAAAAAAATAGCTATAGTAAATGATTCACTTACTTGAGTATGTAAGAAAATCAGTTTGAGTTGAAACCCCTTTGTCCAAGTCTTGAGAATGATTTTTTTTTTCAGTCCTGGGGCTTGAACTCAGGGTCTGGGCATTGTTCCTGAGCTTCTTTTGCTCAAGGCTAGCACTCTACCACTTGAGCCACAGAACCATTTCCAACTTTTTCTGTTTATGTGATACTAAGGAATTGAACCCAGGGCTTCATGTATTCTAGACAAGCACTCTACCACTGAGCCACATTCCCAGCCCCAAGAATGATTTTTAAAAAAAACTTTTTTTGGTCAGTCATGAGGCTTAAACTCTGGGCCTGGGTGCTGTCCCTCAGCTCTTCAGCTCAAGGCAAGCACTCTACCTCTTGAGCCACAGTGCCACTTCTGGTTTTCTGGTGGTTAATTGGAGATAAGAGTCTCATGGGCTTTCCTTCCCCGGGCTGCTTTTAACTATGATCCTCAGATGTCAGCCTCCGGATTATAAGTGTGAGCCACTGGCGCCTGGCTTGAGAATGATTTTTTTTTAGACACTAGGGCCAAGGGAGGATAAGGAAAATCTCATTTAGGAAAGAGATGCTGGCTTTTTGTTTTTTTTTTTTTGGGTCCGGTCATGGGGCTTGAACTCTGGGCCTGGGTGCTGTCCCTCAGCTCTTCAGCTCAAGGCTAGCGCTCTACCACTTGAGCCACAGTGACACTTTTGGCTTTTTTCTTTTTGCTTATGTTGTGCTGAGGAATGGAACCCAGGGCCTCATGCATGCAAGGCAAGCACTCTACCACTGAGCCACCTTCCCAGCCCTGACTTTTTGTCTATGTTCAGTGTTTGAGTCTTATATCTAAGGATTCATTAATCTATGTAACATGTCCCACCAAAAAAAATCTGATTTTACAAGCTCTTCTTAACAATCTTATCCAGTCTTAAGTGATAAAATGAATGTAGATATTCATATACACAAGCATCCATATGAATAAACCTCTCTGTCTTTTTGTTTACCTATCTATTAATCTCTAGGAGGGAGAAGAGAAAGGGAAAGATTGAAACTCTCCTCTGGCATAGGGTCCATGACTGCATCAGTTCATGTTTGTAAATAAACTTCTAGCATCTACTCACACTTATTTTTTTAGGATGAAGGTAAAACCACACAATTAAATGATGACTTCTGTTGTCTAGGTTTGCTAGCATCAATTTTCTCCCCATAAAAACAGGTTAGTAAGTTAACTGCTTCTGTAGGTGTGCCAGGCTGAGGTATTGGGTTTCTATCACAGAACTAAAAAGTACTCTCCCTCTCTCTTCTTTGAGTAAAAGGGACTTTTGCTTTGTATTACCTGTTCTCTGCTAATCTGACAGGTTATATGATCCTAGGTCTGAGGTGCCAATCCTTTTTTTATGTTCCTTTAGATATCTAAATTGTGGGGAAGGTGGCTCAGTAGTAGAGTGCTTGCCTTGCATGCATGAGGCCCTGGGTTCGATTCCTCAGCACCACATAAGCAAAAAGAAAAAAAAGCCAGAAGTGGTGCTGTGGCTCAAGTGGTAGAGCACTAGCCTTGAGCTGAAGAGCTGAGGGACAGCGCTCAGGCCGAGTTCAGGCCCCACGACCGGACCCCCCCCAAAAAAAAAAAGATATCTAAATTGTAAAACTTTATACATTGGCATATGAATGATTTGGCTTTCTCTCCTAAAGAATTATGAATCTTCTAGTTTACAGATTGTCTTATTTATCTCTGTAGGTCTAGATATACATAACAAACTACAGTAGTATTTTATGAGTGAATAAATGCATATATTGAGTAGTCATACACAAACATCACCAGTCTCCATAAAGAATGATTGCTGGGCATGGTAGTACATACTTGTTATCCCAACTACTTTGATAGAAGTAAGAGGATCTTGAGTTTGAGTCCAGCAAGACTCTTTTTTCTTTTCTCCCCTCCCCCCACGAACTCCCCCCTCCCCCCGCTGGAAGATTTTGAGTTTTATAGCAATCTGTATTGTATAGAACCGGGGGCCCAGCCTGGCTTGGTCCCTCACCTGCCCCTCGCTGGGCAAGACTCTATTTTAAGTGGTAGAACACTTGCCTAGCATGTACATAGCCCTAGATTTAATCCCCAGTACCAACAAGAGAAAAAAAAGATAGACTATATATATTGGTCTGCTCTCCAATTAGCTAGTGATAGGAACAGAGATGAATGTTATTGGAGGGGCAGCACACATGGTGGAATGTTAACTTTGAAGTTAGATATGGGTTTGATTCCCAGTGCTGGCACTTAACTAGCTGTATGAGATGGGACAAATTGACTAGCTCTGTGTGTGTTACGCAGGTGACACAGGTGTTCAGTAAATGAGATTTGTCATTGTTATTAGTATAGCTCCTCTTTCAGAGCTGCTCAATGAACCTATTTTGTTGCTTTACTGTTATGTATAATTAGAGCTCCTGATGATATACCCTGTAATCACCAAGGTTACAGAGATTTGAAACTATTCCAAGAAGTTGTTTGGAAAGTGTCAAGTACAGAAAATGCCTTTAGAATACCAGAGCTCTTTTCTACTGTTTAAACATTTTATACTAAAAAAAAAAAAATTGAAGAAGAAGCTGAGTGCTGATGGTGAGTGCCTGTAATTCTAGCTATTTCTGAAGCTAAGAATGGGAGGATCATGGTTCCAGGCAGACTGGACAGAAAACTCCATGAGCCTCCATTTCAACAGAGGGAGATAAATGTGCGCCTGTCATCTCAGCTATAGCAGGAAATATAAACTAGGAGGATCTTGGCTTAGGCACACACTCAGGCAGGAAGCAAGAAAGTATGACACACTCATCAAGATATATTGTACCACAGATTGATGTGTTAAATTGAAACCCCTTTGTACAGCTCTTTGAAGTGATAGCTGTTTCAATTCCCCTTTTGTATTCTTTTCTCATTCTCAAAGATGTTTCTCCTTGGATATCTTTTTTTTTGGTGCCAGTACTGGGGCTTGAACTCAAGGCCTGGGTGCTGTACCTTGGCTTTTTTACTCAAGGCTGGTGCTCTACCACTTGAGCCACAGCTTCTTGGTGGTTAACTGGAATGAGTCTCACACATTTTCCTGCTTGCCTGGCTTCAAACTGTGATCCTCAGATTTCAGCCTCGTGAGTAATTAGGATTACCCAACTTCCTTAGAGGTCTTTCAAAGCATTTTAAAGAACAGGTACTTTTAGCTGGGCACCGGTGGCTCACGCCTATAATCCTAGCTACTCAAGAGGCTGAGATCTGAGAATCGTGGTTCAAAACCAGCCCGGGGAAGGAAAGACCGTGAGACTCCTATCTCCAATAAACCACCAGAAAACCGGAAGTGGCGCTGTAGCTCAAGTGGTAGAGCACTGCCGTGAGCTGAAGAGCTGAGGGACAGTGCCCAGGCCCAGAGTTCAAGCCCCATGACTGACAAAAAACAAACAAACAAAAAAAAAGAATAGGTACTTTTATAGGAACGAATATCTGTTTGATTCATTTGTGATTTGGGGTTTGCATACATCTGGTAGGTGTTTTTGCTGTGTTGTTACAGGTGGTTGAAAAGTCCAGAACTTTGATGAGAGATTGTCTAGTTATAAAGCACTTTTTACGTAAAATCATTATGGTACACCACCAGGTAAGTTGCTCTTTCTCTTTCTCTTTTCCTCTTTTTTTTTTTTTTGATAGTCTATAGTTTAGCCTGACATAATTTAAGTTTAACATTTGAAGATTAAATACTATCACTTAAGTTGCTCTTTTGTATATCAGTGCTTCTCTTGTGAGCAGGTGCCTCACACCTGTAATCATAGCTACTCAGGAGGCTGAGATCTGAGGATCACAGTTCAAAGCCAGCCTGAGCAGGATAGTCCATGAGACTCTTATCTCCAATTAGCTACCAGAAAACCAGAAGTGACACTGTGGCTCAAGTGGTAGAGCGCTTACCTTGAGCTGAAGAGCTGAGGGACAGCGCCCAGGCCCAGAGCTTAATTACCATGACCAACTACATAAGTTAATTAATTAATAAATTAAAAATATGCTTTTCCTCCAGATTCATCCATATTGTTGTAAACAATAGATTTTTAAGGCTGTACAGTATCCTATTGTGTATAAATTTAATTTTCTTCATCCATTCTTGAGCCAGGCACAGAAAGATAAATACTCATGATCTCACCTATGTGTGAATCTAAAAAGGTTTAACTTAAAGTAGAGAATTAAATGGTTTCCAGAACTGTTGGATGATGGGGAAAGAAGGAATAGACTCATAGGGTAGAATTAATTGAGAAAGGAATAGTATGTTGGAGATCTATTGCTGTTCTGCAACAACCTAATCCTAGTGTATGAGAGTGGGCTCCAAGGTGTTAGAAAATGAAGGAGAAGCTGACAGATCTAAGACTATACAGAGTGCAACTTATGGGGGATTTGCCAGTTAAAATAATATTAATTTAAAAGTAAAGAGTATCTTTTTCTTCAGGGGGTAGATATGTAATCTAATGGCTTAGGTAAAATCTTACACTTCACTAATTGTTTTGCAGATCAGGTTTAATTTCATTGTAAAGGTAAACGGGGTTGTCTCCACAGAGATCTTTGGGTAAGTCTGTAAACCCATGACTTCAGATGAGGCTGTGGCTCTGCAGTGTTTCTCGGGCATGATTTCCTATTTCCAGTTGTCTCACAGTTTGACTTTTTGTTTTGTTTTGTTTTTGTCAGTCACAGGACTTGAATTCTGGGTATAGGCACTGTCCCTGAGCCCTTCAGCTCAAGGCTAGTGCTCTACCACTTAAGCCACAGTGCCATTTCTAGTTGGTGGTTAATTGGAGATAATAGTCTCACGGACTTTCCTGCCCAGGTTGGCTTTGAACCATGATCCTCAGATCTCAGCCTCCTGAGTAGCTAGGATTACAAATGTGAGCCACCAGTGCTCGGCTTCAGTTTGACTTCTTGACTCAAAGTCACTGTAAAACTAATCTTATGGAGGCTGGGAAGGTGGCTCAGTGGTAGAGTGCTTGCCTTGCATGCCTGAGGCCCTGGGTTCGATTCCTCAGCACCACATAAGCAAAAAAAGAAAAAAAAAGCTGGAAGTGGCACTGTGGCTCAAGTGGTAGAGCGCTAGCCTTGAGCTGAAGAGCTGAGGGACAGCGCCCAGGCCGAGTTCAGGCCCCACGATCGGACCAAAAAAAAAAAAACAAAAACAAAACTAATCTTATGAAATCCTCATATTTTCAAATTCTTTTTTTTTTTTTGTTTGGGTCCAGTCGTGGGGCCTGAACTCTGGGTCTGGGTGCTGTCCCTCAGCTCTTCAGCTCAAGGCTAGCACTCTACCACTTGAGCCACAGCGCCACTTCCAGCTTTTTTCTTTTTTCTTATGTGGTGCTGAGGAATCGAACCCAGGGCCTCAGTCATGCAAGGCAAGCGCTCTACCACTGAGCCACCTTCCCAGCCCCTCAAATTCTTTTAATGAGTGGATTCATCTAAACCTTTTCATGTCTTTCACTTTTATTAGAACTGGTAAAATTCAAAATAATGCCATTTTCCTTTTAGTTATTGGGTTACTGATTTATGGTAAGCTCCTTGGTGGTAGAAATCATAGGCCAAGTTTTGTATCAAGCAGACCTTGATGGGAGAGATGGCTTAGCTTTCTTTTGTTTTGCAGGCTGGAGAATGAACCAATTTTGAACCTGTGGAATGGAATTGCTCTTGTGGTAAACAGTCAGCATTATGTGAGGTGAAAGCAAAAGCATTGCTGTCCTTTTGATGTTGTGTTCTCCTGTTAAAAGTATGGGTAGCAGTTAGAATTGGTTTCCCTTGAATTTCTTTTCTTTTTTGAAACAGTCTCATTATGTTGCCTAGGCTAGTGTCAAAGTCCTGGCTTCAGCTTTCCAAGAAACAGGGGCTGTAATAGCTGGGGCTACAGATATGCTGTATCATGCCCAGATGTTTTTGTCATTTCTTTCTTTTGGGGGAAGAGTATTTCTTAGGGCATCACACTTGCTGGGAAACCATTCTACCACTTGCAATACATACCTCCAGATCTTTTTGCTTACTTGATTTGGGAATAGGTTTCCTGTTTTTTGTATGGGGCTGATCTCAGACTATGATCCTCCTGATTTCTGCCTTCTGCAGTAGTTAGACTTACAGACATGTGCCACCACACTCAGCCCTACCTTTACCATTTCTAAGAGATTTAAGCCTCTCTAAAAGAATAGTAGAAGTAAAGCTTTTACATCGTTTCTGTTGAAAATTTATTACTTCTGGTTCCCTGAATATTGTAATTGACCTGAGAATGTCCCTAATCTTTTTTTCCAGGCTTTATGTTCTTCAATGAATAAAATGAAACAAACTCCAAAAATTCTAATTCCATTTAAACATGAGAGGACTTGACTTTGTGGATAGGGAGATATTATGATTACAAAGGAATTTGTTGTATATTGTCTTTCATGTATCAGCCTTCTGCATTGGTTTGAAACTTATCCCTTTCCTCACTTCCACTTCCTTAATATTCTAAAAACAATATTCTAAGTCCATGGAGGAAATGATAAATTATCTAAGCAGATGGAGTTTCTGCCTTCTTTTTCCATCTAGCTACTATATCCAACTTCACTTTTGCATCCAGGAAAGGTGTACTGTATCCTAAAGTCCAACTAATTGTTTGTTTTCTTTATCTTTTTTCCCTGAGACCAAGACTAGAACTCAGGATCTGATGCTTTGGCTCACTGGCTGGCACTCTACTATCTTGAGCTATGTCTCCAACTCCTCTTGGTTTCCTTGAAGTGTTGGGTATTGAGCTGAGGGCTTGGGCATGCTAAACAAATGCTCTATCACATCCCTCAGCCCACTCTTTTTACTCTTGAGACTACCTCTTCCCTTGGCAAAGTTCTTTATTCATTAGTAAATGGTAACAAAATCCTAACCCACATCTTTCTTTCAAAATCCTGTAGTATGGACATAGTACTATATGCCTATAATCCTAGCACTCAGGAGGCTTAGGCAGGAGGATTTAGAGCTCAAGGTCAACCGAGTTATCTAGGGAAAATTCAGTTCAAAACAAAATATTTGAAAGTGGCTCTGTGGCTCAATGTGGTAAAATGCTAGCTTTGAGCAAAAGAGCTCAGGATAGCACCCAGGCAGCGTTCAAGCCCCAGGATGGACCAAAACAAACAAACAAACACACACACACACACACATACACAGAACAACAACAACAACAAAAAATCATGTAGTGTAATCCAGTCTTTACAGGTAAACAGCTCACTACCACAGCTTTACTGACAAGAATTTAAGGTAATCTATTTAGTTTTTTTTCTTTCCTTCCTTCCTTGTTGGTCATGGGGCCTGAACTCTGGGCCTGGGTACTGTCCCTCAGCTCTTCAGCTCCAGACTAGTGTTCTACCACTTGAGCTATAGTGCCACTTCCTGATTTTTCTGATTATGTGGTGCTGAGGAATAGAACCCAGGGCCTCATGAATGCAAGACAAGAACTCTACCACTGAGCCATCTTTCCAGCCCCTCTAGATTCTTTCTTGGGGGGAATGTTTCTTTTTAGTGCTCTCATCAAACAATAACCTCAGAGCCATGTAAAAGAAGGCAAGTGAGAGCAGAGTTTTAAGGACCAGGGGGTCAGTTAGGTCATTTGTGACTCATAACTCCCATTACAGAATGCTGATCTTTGAATGATCTTAGAAACTTCTGAACCTTAAAGTAGTTTAGTAGAGGAAAATCACTTTTAGGAATGAGAAAACACCATTAGAGATAGCAAAAGCTAGAGCTATGAAATACCAGTTTTCCTCTCTGTCCATTGCTGTGATTCTCTAAGTGAAATACAAGTTAGTTAAGCCAGAGAAACAACTATAGTGGCTTATGTGGTTATGTATATGTTTGAGTAGTTACAAGAAAAAAATTAACACTCTTATTAAGTAATTTCTTAAGAGGGGAAATTGTTAAATTGTTTTTTTTTAACAAGACAAAAATGTGGAACAACTGAACCCCACTGCAGCAGAATCCACCCTGTGCTAGGACATCCAGTGACACTGTTCATCCCTGACGGGGTGGTTGGTGTGGACATGGGAGAACTGATACTGACTCCAGCTGCTGCTCTGTGCCCCAGTCCAAAGGTCTTTTCCAGTCAGTTGAACAGGATTTCTTCAGTTTCCATATCCTTCTGATGACAAGTTTCATCCAGTTTAGGAAAGCTTTACATATGAATTCTTTATCTAGAAGAATGTATTAATTGTATGAATGTACATAGTCCAATGTGAAAGCTAAATTTCATAAAATTCATACATTTATGAGGGAGCTAAAAATTATAAAATGTGATACATATCTCACATGTTGTTCATATAAATCAGTATGGCCAAAAGAATGGAATGGATCGTGCAAGGAGAGATGTACTTGGGAGGCATTGGCAAAATTGAAGGCCAGTCTGAAATATACAGCATGATTTTGTTCTTGTTAGTCGTGGGGCCTGAACTTGGCCTGGGTGCTATCCCTCAGCTCTTTAGCTCAAGGCTAGTGCTCTACCATTTGAGCCTCAGTGCCACTTCTGGGTTTTTCTGCTTTTGTGGTGCTGGGGAATTGAACCCAGGGCTTCAGGCATGCAAGGCAAGCACTCTACCACTGAGGCACTTTCCCTCCTGACTTTTTTTTTAAGTAGTTGAAGATGAATATAGTGAGAGCCATACTCAAGGGTACAGTCTTTGTTCTCTGTATAACAAGAAGCCACTGGCTGCTTTAGCAGGAATATCTTGCACTATTATACAGATGGATAAGAGAGAAAAGTTAGTAATTACTATGTAAAAAGTAAATGAGCCAATCATCAGTGGTTTACATCTGTAATCTTAATTACTCAGGAGGTTGAGTTCTGAGGGTCAGAGTTTGAAGCCAGCCATTGCAAGAAATTCCTTAAAAGTCTATCTTCATGTGGCTACCAAAAAAGGCTGGAAGGTGGAGCACTAGCCTTGAGCAAAAAGGCTCAGGGACAGTGCCCAGACTCTGAGTTAAAGACCCAGGACTGGAACACATACACATGCAAAAGTAAATGAACTGGGTTAAAAACTAGAAAAGTGCCTGAATTAAAGGTGAGGTAGGGGAAGGTGGCTCAGTGGTAGAGCGCTTGCCTTGCATGCCTGAGGCCCTGGGTTCGATTCCTCAGCACCGCATAAGCAGAAAAAGCCAGAAGTGGCGCTGTGGCTCAAGCAACAGAGTGCTAGGCTTGAGCTGAAGAGCACAGGGACAGTGCCCAGGCCCAGAGTTCAAGCCCCACAACTGACAAAAAAAAAAAAAGTGAGGTAGGAGCCAGTAATTGGAGGCTCACGCCTGTAATCCTAGTTACTCAGGAGGCTAAGATCCGAGGATCAAGGTTCAAAGCCAGCCCAGGCAGAAAAGACTGTGAGACTCTTCTTTTTTTGGGGGGGGGGGTTGGGTCCAGTCGTGGGGCCTGAACTCAGGGCTTGGGCGCTGTCTCTCAGCTCTTCAGCTCAAGGCTAGCACTCTACCACTTGAGCCACAGCGCCACTTCCGGCTTTTTTCTTTTTGCTTATGTGGTACTGAGGAACCGAACCCAGGGCCTCATGCATGCAAGGCAAGCACTCTACCACTGAGCCACCTTCCCAGCCCCTGACTGTGAGACTCTTATCTCCAATAAACCACCTGAAAACTGGAAGTGGTGTGTGCTGTGGCTCAAGAGGTAGAGTGCTAGCCTTGAGCTGACGATCTGAGGGACAACACCCAGGTTCAGAGTTCAAGCCCCACGATCGACAAAAAAAAAAAAAAAAGGAGTGGATTCTAATGGTGTAAGTCCTTTGAACAATTAATTGACAGTTTAACAGAATGAATACCAGAATGCTGAAATATATCTTTCATTTTTTGTGTATAGGTACTGGTACTGGGGCTTGAGCTCTGAGCCTCTCTCTCTGGGTTCATATCTGACACTGCCTTTTAAGCCATGCCTCAACTTTCTGCTTTTTGATGATTAATTAGAAATAAGAGTCTCATGGATTTGTCTGCCTGAGCTGACTTCAAACCTTAATCCTTAGATCTCAGCCTCCTGAGTGGCTAGGCTTATAGTCATGAATCACTGGTGCCTGGCATAAGTCACTGTTTATTTTATACAAGTGAATACACAGTCATAAGAAGCTAAAATTTTGGCAGTTTTCTTTAGCAACAATACATATTCCTATATGGACCTTCAGGTCTGCCTCTGATATTGCCAAATCGAGAGCAGCTAAGCATCGCTGTCTTCAAAGACACCTCTTACTTCATTGACTGGAAGAAATACCAGTTATACATGGTGCCCAGTGTGGATCTCAATTTGGACACAGGTATATCGCTCTTTTTTTTCTTTTTGGTAAGAGATGAAGAAACCTGATGAGTATTATTAAAATGAAGGACTTATAACCACAGGTGCAAGTTTAAATAGGTAGGACCCAGTGATTTTATGGCTTGGTTGGGGCTTGGGATTAGGGATCCGTCCAAGCTCAAGAGGCCACTGAAATTAGATAAATGTACAATACAAGAAAAACCCAGGGGCTGGGCAGGTGGCTCAGTAGTAGAACGCTTGCCTTGCATGCATAAGGCCCTGGGTTCGATTCCTCAGCACCACATAAGCAAAAAGAAAAAAGCCGGAAGTGATGCTGTGGCTCAAGTGGTAGAGTGCTAGCCTTGAGCTGAAGAGCTGAGGGACAGTGTCCAGGCCCAGAGTTCAGGCCCCACAACTGGACCCACCCCCCGCAAAAAAAAGAAAAAACCAATCAGAGCCTAGCAGTTTGGGCTTTGCAGCTTGCTACTGTTTCTCCCCTGAACAACTGAGGAAGAAAAATGCTTCTAAATGAGAGGAGGAAGCATACATAAAATTACTTGGAAAAGATGAAATCATATAAATGCCACATAAAATTCATGTAGGGCCTAACAACATCTTTTTAAAAGTCAGATGGCTACTGATGGAACTCAGATAAAACTGGGAGCTAGGACTATGCAACTATGGCTGGTATCTACAAATCTTACAGTTCTGAGCATGACTGTTGATAGCTAAATCCAGAGGAATTTGGGCCCAGTCATTTGGGACTAAGGAAGATGAGCAGAAGGGAATAGGTGTTCTAGGATTGTGACTGGTATGAGAGGGTTGAAACTTTCTGGGATACAGCAGTATCTCCAGAGAATGACAGAATTTTCACCTAGGAAGTCTGCCTCCAGAGACCAGTTCTTTTTTCTTGAGTACATAGTTATTCCAAAGGATGGGAGGAGAGGAGGTAGCCTCAGATAGTGTCTCTGCATGTAAGTAGTTTTGCAAGGAAACAATATTTGATCTTAATGCCATGCCATTGAAATCTTGAATAGAAGAATGACCCAAGTGAGTTTCTAAGTGTCTTTGTATCTGTTTTGTTCATTTTTATATTCAAGACTATTGGTTTCCTCTATTTTTCTCCCAATTTACAATGTCTAAACTTGCTGAGCTGACTTTGGAAGTAAATAATGTAGAACATGTTTCCTCATGTCCCTTCTTCTCTATGGGGCAGAACAAGAATCAACATAGAGGAATCCGGTACTTCGCTGTATGGACTGCCCAGACAGTTTCTAAAGGGCCAGTCTGATAGAAAGTCACCATAACTGTTATTCAAAAATATATATCATACAATTTTGGAACTAAGAGCACATCTGGAGTCAGTCTGGCAAAGTCTGTATCTCAGTTTTACGACTTATTCATATTGGGCAAATTATTTAGCCTGTGTATACCTCTTTTCTTATCTGTAAAAAGGTCATAAAGATAGGTGTACCCAGGAATGTAGTGAAATCTAAACAGTAAAATAATAGAATTTGCAAATAATTTAATGGGATACCTGACATATTGTACAAGTTGCCTTTTTTTTTTTTTGGTCGTGGGGTTTGAACTCTGGGCCTGGGCACTGTCCCTGAGCTCTTCAGCTCAAGGCAAGTACTCTACCACTTGAGCCAACAGTGCCACTTCCAAGTTGCCTGTTATTATAAGTTAGCTGTTCACATCATTACTCCACTTAAATTTGATTTTTGCCTATTACTAGTTCTGCCTGATTTCAAAAGTTGTGCAGGAAATATATATATGTAGTATTTCCCAGTAAGTGCAAAGGAGGGCCTTTTGGTTTATTATCATTTTTTATGTTCTTCATGTGTGTTACTATTATTTGTTTCCATCATGTGTATAGAGAAGCAAATTCGGGAGTAGAACAGGATGTTTTGATTTATTTGTTTGTTCCTGTCAGTTTTGGGGCTTGAACCCTGGATCTGGGCACTGTCCCTGAGCTCTTTTGCTCATCAAGGCTAGCACTCTACCACTTTGAGCCACAGCCCCACTTCTGGTTTTCTGGTGGTTAATTGGAGGTAAGAGTTTCACAGACTTTCCTGCCTGGGCTGGCTTTGAACCACAATCCTTACATCTCAGCCTCCTGAGTAGGTGTCAGCCATCAGCACCAAAATTATTTTTGTTTTCTTAAGACAATGCATCATTGTATATCCTAGGTTGGTCTCCAGTTCTCAGTACTTTTGCTCCACGACTCCCCAGTACTGGGGCTACAAGTGTATTACCATACCCAGCTGAATGTTTCCATTTAGAGTATGGTTTTCCTACGCTGAGATCCCTCTGCTCAGAAAATATGTTGTATAGTCACCATACCTTAGAAATTTGTGTTACCTCTTGTTCTCTAGATTTGGTACTTCCAGATGTGCGTTATCAGGTTGAGTCCAGTGTGAGGAATCAGTCTCAGAAGGCAGACCCTCAGGGACCAACTCTTCTGCTTTTCCTCTTTGTGGATTTCTACAGTGGATTAACAGTCCAGCAAAAGGAAATCTGGGGTAGGTATGAGTGGGGCATCTGTTTGGGTATGCCAGATACTAAAAGAACAAAGAAAGGGCAATGTGTTTATGTCAAGAAAGGTTTTCCAGTGAAATACCTTACTTAACAAATTAAGCAAATTGTATGCCATATGGAATAGATCTGTATGTTGATGCTTTACTTAAATGATAGCATTCCCAGATTTTGACAGCCAGAACCCAGTGGACACTCCCAGAGTGCTTCCCAGGGAGTATATGTATTACCTTAGATCAGTGGCTTTCAACCTTAGTTGCACAGTAAATTACCTAGGGAACTTTTTTAAAATGTCCAAACCTACCTGGGCACCAGTGGCTCATGCCTATAATTCTAGCTACTTGGGAGACTGAGAGAATTATGTTTTGAGGCCAGTCCAGGAAGGAAAGTCTGCAAGACTCCCTTCTCAATGCAGGGAAGCTGCAACTATAGGAAGCCTAAAGTAGTCAGATTGGGGTCCAGGCACACACCTGGGCAGGAAGTGAGACTATGTTAAAAATGGCCAGCAGAAAAAGGGAGGGAGAGAATGATGGAAGGGATGGCATTGATCAAGAAGCATTGAACTTCTAATCTGACTTAGAGAATTATAACCTCTTTGTACAACTACTTAATAACAAAATAAAAATAAAAATTCTCAAAAAAATCAGCAGAAAACAGGGCTAGAAACATGGCTCAGTGGTAGAGCACTTGCCTATCAAGTTCCAGCTTTTCAGCTCAAGGCTAGTGCTCTATCTCTTGAGCCACTGCTCCACTTCCAGTTTTCTAGTGTTTTATTGGAGATAAGAGTCTCATGGATTTTCTTGCCTGGGTTGGCTGTGAACTGTGATCTTCAGATCTCAACCTCCTGAATAGCTAGGATTACAGGCGTGAACCACCGGTACCCAGCTGTAAATTTTTAAACCCCAGTACCACACCCACACCCCCACACACATGGCCCAAACCTGATTTCCCTGGACTGAAATGGGGTTTGGGTCTCTATAGGTTATTTTTTGTTGTTATTGTTGTGTGTGTGTGTGTGTGTGTGTGTGTGTTAGGAGTTAAAACCCAGGGCCTTGTGCATTGCTAAGCATGAACTCTGCTATTGAGCTACAACCTCTGGCAGTATGTAAAGATTTTGAGATGATTCTAATGTGCAGCTAGGCTTGAGAACTTTTCATTACCCTGCCACCCTTATAGGTGGGAGCAAGAAAAGTAGCCTGAGCCCGGGCTGGTGGGCAGGAAAGTCTGTGAGACTCTTATCTCCAATAAACCACTAGAAAACGGGAAGTGGCGCTGTGGCTCAAGCTGGCCTTGAGCTGAAGAGCTGAGGGATAGCGCCCAAGCCCAGAGTTCAAGCCCACCACCGACCCAAACAAAAAAAGTATGGCTGCCGGGCGCCGATGGCTCTCGCCTGTAATCTTAGCTACTCAGGAGGCTGAGATCTGA
>NW_012267270.1:3648920-3665933 GCF_000151885.1 Dipodomys ordii | reverse complement strand
GCGCCGATGGCTCTCGCCTGTAATCTTAGCTACTCAGGAGGCTGAGATCTGAGGATCACGGTTCAAAGCCAGCCCGGGCAAGGAAAATCCGTGAGACTCTTATATCCAATAAACCACTAGAAAACCGAAGTGGCGCTGTGGCTCAAGTGGTAGAGCTCTCACCTTGAGCTGAAGAGCTGAGGGACAGCGCCCAGGCCGAGAGTTCAAGCCCCACAACCGACCAAAAAAAAAAAAGTATGGCTTTTCCATATACATATGTATACACATACATACATACAAACTGACTAAAGTATGGTATACAAAGGAGTGGATTCTAAAGCCAGGGGCCCATGGCTCACGCCTGTAAAAAAAAAAAAAAAGAAAGAAAGAAAGAAAAAGAAAAGTAGCCTGATCTTGTCTAGGAACACAAGTAGCAGGGCTTTGGCATTTATCTATCACACATGTTAACTTGTTATCAGAAAGGTTCTATTAGAAGCAAAGCAACAGTTTGTGGCTTGTGAGTCATATCATCAAAATGATCTAGATCCTTTGAAAACATGCAACTACCTGGGTTGTTATTTGCTATAATGTAAAAATCTAATGTGGCTCAATAATTTGCATTTTCAACAAGATTCTCAGATAATTCTCAAATATAGTAAGGTTTGGAAGTAAGAGTTATGTCATCAATCTTAGTGTAATAAATCATGGGATGCAAGTTTAATAAGACTTTAATAAAGTGTTTATCAAGATAACTCTCAAATTAGAGGGCAGTTATAAGGAGAGCTTATTGTGTTTGAGGAAGAGTTGAAAAAGTCTCCCTTTTAGTATTCCTTTTATGTGAGCCAGTGTTCTTTCCACAGGGCTTGCCCTCCAAGTATTCTACTGTTTTTTCCATGTGGCGCTGTCCACTCTGCATCATGGGAGCAACAAGACCACTTTACCCCAGATCAGAAACACTGTTGCTGGCCAATAATCTGTATATTTGATCCTGGCTAAAAGGCTGAAAAGTGATCAGGCCAGTTACTTATTATCAGCTGTGAGATTCTCCCTGCTTCCTGGAGAGAGATATCTTTTTCCCATTATATACACCCTTGGAAGAGAAGCGGTGCTCTTCTAAGAGGCTCAGGATTGAAATTGGTTTTGAGAAGATGGTATTCTTTGGTGCTTCTGTTCCACTGATTAAGAGCTGGGAAATGGGAATGAAATCTAGACTAATGAAATCTAACAAGGTGGGCTCTTGTGAGGATTCCTGGATTTGTTGTCTGATCTGTACACACAGAGAATTTCAGGAAAGAACTGAGAAGACTGATTTAATTTTAACTCCAATATCAACTTCCTCAGTGATATTCAGAAAGCAAGTCACGGAAATCATCTGAGGCTTTCTTTTTATGTCTTTAACATGAGATTGTTAAGTTTGGTGATATCAGAGGACCTTCCAGCACTAAAGATCCCTTGAGGCTTAAGATCTGCTATTCTCTGACGTTTTTTTTTAGCTTCTGCCAGAGGATTATGGTAAGATAATATAAGCCTGATGTGTTTTGAGTTCTATTGAACATACCTTAAGAACCCAGAAATGTCATTCTTGTAGTATTATGAAAACGTTTACATCAGTGTTCAATGTAATTCTGAAAGCCTGCAGCATCTCAGTATTTGTACTCAGTTTGGGATTAAAAAGAAATCTATCACTGAATAGTAAACACAGCAAGTTTCTTTTAAAATCTTACATATCTGGTAGTTTACGACTAGCCTCTGAAGAAGATAAATTTCTTTTAAAATCTTACATATCTGGTAGTTTACGACTAGCCTCTGAAGAAGATAAACAGTGAAGGAAAGTAGATGGAGATTATTTTACTTGTCTCCTTTCATCTTTTCTTAGGTCCTTGAAAGCTTTCTCCCGTGTCCCTTTCTTTAGCAAACAGATTGTGCAAAATTACAGTCTGATTCCACTTGTCTTTAAAAAAATATTTAATTGGCCTTCTTCCCACCTTGTCATGGTAACTCTTCTATGATTAACTCATTACCAGTTTGCTACAATGTCAAAAGCAGTTTTAGGAATGAACCTTGACTTTTTAATTAAATGTTTGTTCTTAAAAGGGATCTGATTTCTTGAGGCTTTTCTAGGGCCAAACTGTAGAAAATAGTAACCCATATGCTATATCATCATAGCAACAGCAGTTATTTGAATATATATTCAAGATAATTCATTTACATTATCTCAATTTATCTATTCAACATATCTGAGAGGGCAAGTAGGATATAGCCATTTTCTGTCTTAAAGAGAGACGACAGGTGACATGACTTTGTCACTGGTAGTTGGTTGTTGAACTGACTTCAAGTCTATGTTCTCCTACATCTAATTCCAGATTTTTATTTTTGGTCAGTTGTGGGCCTGGGCACTGTCCCTGAGCTCTTCAATTCAAGCCACAGAGCCACTTCCAGTTTTCTGTTGGTGAATTGGAGATAAAGAGTTTCATGGATTTTCTTGCCCGGGCTGGCTTTAAACCACGATCCTCAGATCTTAGCCTTGTGAGTAGCTAGGATTACAGGTGTGCACCACCAGCACCCAGCATTCCAGACTTCTTTTAAATCCACATATAACCAACTTTCTCTACCAGAAATCCTCATGGTACTTTGTTGGGAAATGTGCTCTTTGTAGGCCTGTTTTCCTTCCTTCTTCCTTCTTTTCTTTCTTTTGTTCATTCTTGTTATGTTCCTGTCCTGGGGTTTGAACTCAGAGCTTGGTTGTTGTCCTTTAGTTGCTCTACCACTTAAACCACAGCTCTACTTCTGGCTTTGACTTTCCTGCCCAAGCTGGCTTCAAACTGTGATCCTCAGATCTCAGCCTTCTGAATATCTAGGATTACAGGTGTAAGCCACTGGCACCTGCCTTGAACTAATATTTCTAATCAAGTCCTAAGAAAAGCCAGCCAACCTCAGATTGCTTCATCATGGCTTTTTTCCCCTCTTTTTTTATGCTAGTCCTAGGGCTAGAACTCAGAGCCTGGGCATTATTCTTGAGCTCTTTTCTTTTCTTTTTTACTCAAGGCTAGCACTCTACCACTTGAACCACAGCTCCACTTCCAGCTTTTTTAGTGGTTAACTGGAGATAAGAATTTCACAGACTTTCCTGCCCAGACTAGCTTTGAACTACAATCCTCAGATCTCAGCCTTCTTAACAGCTAGGATTATATATAGATTATATATATCTGGTTTAGCCTTTTTTTTTTTTTTTTTGCCAATCATGGGGCCTGAACTCTGGGTCTGGGTGCTGTCCCTCAGCTCTTCAGCTCAAGGCTAGCGCTCTACCACTGGAGCCACAGCGCCACTTCCAGCTTTTTCTGTTTATGTGGTGCTGAGGAATCGAACCCAGGGCCTCATGCTTGCAAGGCATGCACTCTACCGCTGAGCTACCTTCCCAGCCCCCTTAGCCTTTTTTTTTTTAACCACAGCACATCTGAAAGAAATAACATACTACTGATAATAGTGGCCCACCTCAACAGTGATTCCCAACTAGAATGGAGGGGATTAGACATGTTGTCCAGGCAGCTTCCCCTCTCTCCGCCTCTCCTTTAGGGGTTCACTCTTATCATTGTTGATAGCATGAATTATGCAGGATCCCTCATTTATTTCTTCAAAAAGTATAATTCTTCATTTTAATTTTCCTGAGCTTTTTCTCATTGGCAGTTGGGAAATGAAAGGGCATGTCTAAAAGCAGAATTATTAGTGGTTAGATAGAAGTGATTCTTTCTAGAGGCACCTTCCTCAATCTTAGCCCCGACTCAGAGGATATGAACAGCGATCTTGCAGTCATCCTTACTCATGGTTACTAATATGCTGTGTCCTTTTAGGAGTGCACACTCTGCTCACAGCTCATCTCAATGCTATTCTCATGGAGAGCCACAGTGTGGTACAAGATTCCATCCAGTTCACTGTGGATCAAGTCTTGGAGCAGCAGCATCTTGCTTCCCAGGTAATACAAATTTCACAACTTCCTCTCTCCTACCTTCTAAGAATAAAGGAATATACATTGCCATAAGGCTTAAGACTTCTTCCTTTAGTGCCCCTTCTGATCCTCTTCTGCTACCTGGGGTGATGTTGTAACCCCTCATCTAGGAGCTCAGGCTTTCACTTAGTCTTACCTCCTGTGAGATGAGTTTGAGCAAACAGGAACAGAAATAATATAGAAAAATGACTAATACTACATTCTTCCTTACCTTTATGTGGCCTTGTCCTACACATCCTCTGGAGCTGCTGCTTCACTAAGCCTTTCCTTCTTCCTCCATTTTCCTCTTTTTTTTGTTGGTGGTGGTGGGGCCTGAGCTCTGGGCCTGGGCGCTGTTCTTCAGCTCAAGGCTAGCACTCTACCACGTGAGCCACAGTGCCACTTCCAGCGCCACTTCCTTTTCTGCTTATGTGGTGCTGAGGAATTGAACCCAGGGTTTCATGCATGCAAGGCAAGTGCTCTACCACTGAGCCACCTTCCCAGTCCCCCTAATTCTTTATAATACTAAGTTCTCTTCTAGCCGACTTTCTGAGTTTCTCTGGGTTTTTTTCTTTTTTTGCTTATGTGGTGCTGAGGAATAGAACCCAGGACCTCAGGCATGCAAGGCAAGCGCTCTACCACTGAGCCACCTTCCCAGCCCCCTCTGAGTTTCTCTATCTCATCTTTTTTGGTAACATATTTCTTCATATAGTTCCCCTCCTTTCACAGAAATTTTAAAAAATATAACTATTTGTTGTTCATTATCTTACTTTTTTTTCTGAGTTGTTGTGTCAATAAGTCATTGCTGTGGAAGAAGATTTTTTTTTTTTTTTTGTCAGTCAAGGGGCTTCAACACAGACTTTCCTGCCTGGTGCAGTCCTTCATCTTTTTCCCTCAAGGCTAATGCTCTACCACTTGGAGTCACTGCAACCCCTGTTTTCTGGTGGTTAAGTAGTGATAAGAGTTTCATGGACTTCTCTTCCCAGACTGGCTTCAAACCACGATTCTCAGATTTCAGCTTTCTGAGTAGCTAGGATTGTAGCTGGCCAAGAGGGAGCATTTTTAAAAGTTTACTTTAATCCCTAAGGATCATAACAGAAAGATAGCAGTAAGATTTGGTGGGAGGGAAGGACTGTTAATGTCCCACTATGGCTGAACCCTTTGTCCTCTTGGGGAGTCTCTGAGCTGGCAGATCTGTTCCCTAGGCTTCTCAGAAACTGCAGGCCTCACTCTCGGTGGCTGTGAATTCCATCATGAGTGTGGTGACTGGAAGCACCAGCAACAGCTTCAGAAAAACATGTCTCCAGGCCTTTCAGGTTAGTAAGATTGGGATGTTTATAAATGCCATGGTTTCAATGACATGCTCCTACCTGTCTTTTAGAAGCATTACTTTTAGGAACAGTACTTTTAGAAACATTATTTGCTTCTACTGGGATCCTACAGAGTATGTGTCTTAAGTATTTTAAGAAGCATTTACTGAATGAATAATAGTATGCATAATATTTTTTAAGTGTGAAAAGTTAAGATTTGTAGTTCCTTTAGGTCACATAGCTAGTTAAGAAAGAGCTAGGATTAGGTCTGTAATTCCAAATTCTTTGGAATTCTTTGCTACTTCATGGTGACAGAATACACTGAAATAACTAAGCATCCATAACTATTGTGATGGTGTAGGATAATAGGAGTTTGGGATTGGGGCAAGGGTTCAAATCTTGACTAATTCACTTGCTGTGTGGACTTGTGCCTGCATGTAATTTTTCTGAGCCTTGTGGACAAATTGGTGGAAAAAAATTATAAACACTCATTGGGTGAAGGCAAAATGTATGCGACTATCTAAATGTTGATATCTCCCCAAGGTTTATATGTTGAAATTGTAACCCTCAAGATAATGATCTTAGGCTCCATCTTCATTAATGAGATTAGGACTCTTTTTTTTTGTTTTTTTTTTTTTAATTTTTTTTGTGGTTGGGTCATGGGGCATGAACGCTGGGCCTGGGCACTGTCCCTCAGCTCTTCAGCTCAAGGCTAGCGCTCTACCACTTGAGCCACAGTGCCACTTCCGGCTTTTTCTGCTTCTGTGGTGCTGAGGAATCAAACTCAGGGCCTCATGCATGCAAGGCAAGCGCTCTACCACTGAGCCACCTTCCCAGCCTGAGATTAGTGCTCATAATAAAACCGCCAACTGAATACTTATAGCTCACACCTGTAATCCTAGCTACTCAGGAGTCTGAGGAACGAGGATGATGGTTCAAAATTAGCCTGAAGAAAAAGTCTTTGAGATTCCACCTCCAATTAACTATCAAAATGCTGGACTGGAGATGAATCTCAAGGGGTAGAGTGAAAAAGTGATGAGTGAAAAAGCTAAGAGAGGATACAAGACCCTGAGTTCAAGCCTGGAACCCACCCACAACTACAAACAAACATATATGCACACGTATATACATGCACACATACATGTGAATAAAACATTCAAAATTTAAAAAAATAAAAGAGGCCACATGGGGACCCTTGCTCCTTCTGCCATGGTAGGACATAGGGAGAAATAAGCAGTCCACAGACCTGAAGAGCCTCACCAAAGCCAGCTCTGTCAGTCCCTAAGCTCTTATTCCAGCCTCACTGTGAGAATTTTTTTATTATTATTTTTGTTGGTCGTGGGGCTTGAACTTGGGGTCTGGGCCCTGTCCCTCAACGCTTCAGCTTAATTAAGGCTAGTGCTCTACCACTTGAGCCACAGAGCCACTTCCGGTTTTCAGGTGGTTTATTGGAGAGTCTCACACTTTACTGCCTGGGCTGGCTTTGAACCATGATCCTCAGCTCTCAGCCTCCTGAGTAGCTCACCGACAAAAAAAAGGAAAAAAAAAAAAGGAAAGGAAAAGCTGAGATTTAGCTGGGTGCTGGTGGCTCCCATCTGTAATTCTAGCTACTCAGGAGGCTGAGATCTGAGTATCATGGTTCAAAGCCAGCCCAGACAGGAAAGACTCTGATCTCCAATAAACCACCAGAAAACCAGAAGTGGCACTGTGACTCAAGTGGTAGAGTGCTAACCTTGAGCTGAAGAACACAGGGACAATGCCCAGGCCCAGAGTTCAAGCTCCACGACTCCCTCACCACCCCCCTCCAAGAATTTATAGAACTGAACTTAGATGATGACTATAGAACTTAGGTGATGACTCTGTCCTACTTTTAGGACATATCCTATTCTATCTGAAAGTGTCTAAGGCTTCCATGTTTCCCTGGGTGCAGACTGTATTGTTCCCCTAAAGGCTTGTCTGAGGAAGAGCTTTCCTGTGAACCTCAGTAGTTCAATGGAGCCTCTGCTCTTTTGGAATTTGTCTTACAGAAGAACACGTGTGTGTGTGTGTGTGTGTGTGTGTGTGTGTGTGTGAATTTGTCTTACAGAAGAACGTGTGTGTGTGTGTGTGTTCTTCAGGCTTGACCTCAGAACCTGGGCACTGTTCCTGAGCATTTTGCTCAAGGCTAGTGCTCTACCACTTGAACTACAGCTCTAGCTCTGGCTTTTTGGTAGTTCACTGGAGATAAGTCTCATGGACTTTCCTGCTTAGGCTGGCTTTGTTTTTTTGTTTGTTTGTTTGTTTTTGTCAGTCATGGGGGCCTGAACTCTGGGCCTGGGCGCTGTCCCTCAGCTCTTCAGCTCAAGGCTAGCCCTCTACCACCTGAACCACAGTGCCACTTCCGGCTTTTTCTACTTATGTGGTGCTGAGGAATTGAACCCGGGACCTCATGCATACAAGGCAAGCACTCTACCACTGAGCCACCTTCTCAGCCTCTTAAGTTGGCTTTGAATCAGAGGCCTCAGATTTTAGCTTCCTCAGTAGGTAGGATGACAGGCATGAACCACTGGCATCCAGCTAAGAACCATTTCTATAACCCCTTCATGAACAGAAGGATCTCTGGGACATTTATCTACTGTAGCAGACATAGGATAGCAAAGACCTTGATTGAAGGATCTTGCTGGGTAAGAAAAGGGAAGATAAATAGGAGCCATAACTACTTGTGTAACATCGAGTATCCAATGAGAGGGATGTCAGTGTCCTGTCTGCCTCAGCATTTAAACTTCCTGTGAGTACCAGGACTCAGCACTGTGTATCTCTGACATATTTTAGGCATCTGACAGCCAGGAGCTTGGAACCAAACTACACAAAATATTTCATGGTATCACCCAGCACCGACTTTTTCACCACTGCTCATGTGACACGAAGCAGGTAAGTGTAGTAATCAGTACTTTGTTGGGACTCTTCCATTTTCATATGTGAGAAGGTACAAATGGCTTAGATTGTACAATCTCAGACTAACCTATCAGTAAAGAAGCCTGTAATTTAGAAAAACTATGGGGAAAAGTGTTACACCTAAGTTGAGATATAGTTAGACTAAGGGTGTATTGTGTGTTTGTGCTGGTTCTGGGCTTGAACTGAAGGCCTGGGTGATGTCCCTGAGTTTTTATTTTTTTTGCTCAAGACTAACACTCTACCACCTAAGCCATAGCTCCACTTCCAACTTTTTGGAGATAAGAGTCCCCTATTTTTGCCTGAGACTTTGACTGTGATCTTCCTTATCTATGCCTCTTGTGTAGACAGGACTACAGGAATGCAACACTGTGTCCAACTTGAGATGGGGTCTTGCTAACTTTTTGCCTGGGCTGGCCCTGAACTGTTACCTTCCTTATCTCCACATCCTGAGTAGCTGGGATTACAAGCATGAGAAACCATGTCCCTGGTACAAGATATTTTTTAACCTTTATCTTCAACAGTAAAATAGGAATACCTAGAATTACTATTGTGAAGTTTGAAGATAATGTGTATAATCTGCTAAGTGCACAGCTGCTGTTATGGTGATGATATTGTGGTGGTTTTTTGTTTTTTGTCAGTTGTGGGGCTTGAACTCTGGGCCTGGGCCTTGTCTCTCAGTTCTTCAGCCCAAGGACAGTATTCTACCATTTGAGCCACAGTGCCACTTCCAGCTTTTTCTGTTTATGTGGTGCTGAGGAATGGAACCCAGGGCCTCATGCATGCAAGGCAAGCACTCTACCACTGAGCCATATTCCCAGCCCCTATTGTAGGTTTCTTATGTTTAGTTTTACTTGCTTAAAAATATAACTTGCTGGGGGCTGGTGGCTTAAACCTTAATCCTAGCTACTCAGGCTGAGATCTAAGAATTGTGGTTCAAAGCTAGCCCAGATAGAAATGTCTGTGAGACTCTTATCTCTAATTAACCACCAAAAAGCTGGAAGTGGAGCTGTGGCTCAAGTGGTAGAATGCTAGCCTTGAGATGGGGTTAAAACAAAAAGCTCTGGAGCTGGGAGCTGGTGGCTCATGCCTGTAATTCTAGCTACTTAGGAGGCTGAGCTCTGAGGATCACAGTTTCAAGCCAGCTGGGAAGGAATGCCAAGGAGACTCTTATCTCCAAGTAACCCTCAGAAAACTGGAAGTGGAACTCTGTGGCTCAAAGTGGTAGAGTGCTAGCCTGGAGCAAAAGTGCTCACGGACAGCGCCCAGGCCCTAAGTTCTAGCCCCATGACTGATCGCCCCCCCCCCCAAAAAAAAAAACTCTCCCTGAATTCAAGCCCTCATGACCAGCACACACACATCCACACACACACACACAAATGTACACATAAATGCCTTTATCTGTCCACCTTTCTGGGTATAGGAAAGCTCCCTGGTGATCTAGTAGTTAGAATCCAGTGCTCCCTCTGGATACTGGAGATCTAAGTTGTGGGTCTTTACCCTTTATGAGGTAAACAGCAAAGAACTTCAGCCTGTCTGTAGTCCTCTGAGACAAGAGAAGGGAGATCATAGCAACTAAACTCTGTCACTCTTCAGTTTCCAGGTGTAGCTAGTAATACTAGTCCAATTAAAGCCTCCCTTCTGCTCCCTCTACTCTCATTGGTGAGGCTGACTTTAGGACTCAAGTATAAGTTGAGTAAGTGAAGGAGATTATAGGTGAAATTAATATTATTGCTTTTGGCTAAGATGGGATAACAAGAGTGGCTTTGCCCTCCCACCAGAAATAAAAAAAATCAGATATAACACCTGAAAAAAATGGCTCTCAAGACATTGGACAGCCGCTAGATATGGCTGTTCATTTCCTGTAATCTCAGCTACTTGAAAGACCAAAGCAAAAAACTGCAAGTTCTTAGGTGAGATAGATACTTTATGAGACCCTATCTCAAAATAAGAGGGGTTGAGTGCTTGCCTAGTATGCAGAAGGCTCTGAGTACAATCCCTAGTACTACAGGAAGAAAGGAAAGGAAAAGAGAAAGAGAAAGAAAAAAAGAAAGGAAGATCCTATTAGAAAAATAGCTAGCCAGCGCTGTTGACTCATGCCTATAATCCTAGCTACACAGGAGGCTGAGAGCTGAGGATGGCAATTCAGAGCCAGCCCAGGCAGGATATTCCAATTAACCCTGAAAAACTGGAAGTGTCGCTGTGGCTCAAGTGGTAGAGTGCTAGTCTTGAGGTGAAGAGCTGAGGGACAGCACCAGGCCAAGTTACAGTGAATGATTTTAGAGGGCAGCAGGAAACAGATGAAGGATATGTTCGTGGATGCATGAATGAACATCTTATCAGAACTTACTGTATGTGTACATGTGTGTGCATGTATTCAGTTTAATATATATATATATATATATATATCTTACTAAAGTTTTTTTTAATTATACATTGTTTCTGAGAATAAGACCTTTAGGAAGTCCTCCACATCTCCCCCCTCCTTCTTTTGCTTGACTAATTGGATAGGGAAGTTTGGTGTCCAGGCACCCAAATCACTACACCTATGAAGTTGGCTGGCCTTTTCTGGAAAGGCCTGAGGCAACAGTGATGTAAATGCTCCCAGCACACTTTTGTCATGGCAGTAGGCACCTTCTAGGAGCCCTTGGCTACTGTTCCTCCCAGCTGACCCTCTGTGAATAATCCCACTGATTTCCTGCTAATTTGGGGGGGGGGGGCTGCTGTCTGTCCACTGTAGAGAGCTGCGAGAGGCCGCACCTGGAAGATGGCGCTGGCTTCCGCCCTCGGCCTTCCCGATGGCGAGTGCTCTCTGTGGTAAACAACTCCTTATATGGCTAAGGCAAAGAATCTGGCTTGCTTCCTCGCACCTGAACCTATTGGTGGTTCCCACGTGGCGTATCAGGGTTGGCTACCCATCGGGTACTTAAGGCTGTGGGGAATTCTCCCCGGGGTTGGGGTCAGAAGATTGCTCAAAGGTCCTGAATAAACTGCAGAGAGAAGAGTTCGGTGTCGCGTCTTCCTTGCTGGTCGAGGCGGTAGCGACAGTCCACATCTCTTTTTTTTTTCTTTTTGGTCAGTCGTGGGCCTGAACTCTGGGCCTGGGCATTGTCTCTCAGCTCTTCAGCTCAAAGCTAGCACTTTACTTCTTGAGCCACAGCATCACTTTTGGCTTTTTCTGCTTATGTGATGCTGAGGAATCGAACCCAGGGCCTCATGCATGCAAGGCAAGTGCTCTACCACTGAGCTACCTCCCAGCCTGTCCATATCTCAAAATAATATCTATCCATGTAACTAGTTTTCCAGGAATGATATAAGATAGAATCTTAAACATAATGGCTTAAAAACAATAGAATTTACTCTTGAATGAGACCAGAGGTCCAAAATCAAGCTATGAACAGGGCTGCATTTCCTCTAGAGGCTCTAGAGGCAGAATGCTTCCTGCCTCTTCCCACTTCAGGTGGGAGGTGATCTTGTCTGTGGCTTGTATAACTTGTCCCTACTTCATTCTCCTCTGAGCCTTTCCTCATCAAGTCTTTCTCTGCCTTGCTTTCATAAGGATATCTCTAAACCCAGCATGAAAGACAATCCAGATCTAAACTCGAATCCTATCTACAAAGACCCTTTCCCAAATAAGCGCACATTCCCAGGTCCTAGGGATTAGCACTTGGACAGTTCAATTCACTCCAAACATCCACATCTACAGCCATGCACATATTCTGGGTAAGGCATGTGTCACCTCACAGAACTGGGCACATGGGCAGGGGAGAGTAAGGTCCAGGAGGGTTTTAGTGAATCCCTTTTGCTTACAATTCTGATAATCCAGTGAGCTCTGCAAAAGAAATGATCTGACCTCTTTTCTTTATTCTTTGTGATGGCTTGTACCCTCAGGCCATTCATAACCCAATTAACTTGACAGATAGCTAGTGAACTCAAGGTCATAGGTCATAGGTTTGACATGGGGGGGGGGAAGGAACATTTCCTGAATCCCTAAATTGTATCAAAATTTCCACTTTGATCTCCACAAATAGGAGTCTGGATAGTGTTTTCCCATTTTACAGATAAAGAAACTGGTTACAAAATTTTGTAGTTTGCCTGAGCACATAGATAATAAATGGAAAGGCTGATCTGTACTGAGATCTCTGGGCTCCAAAGCCAAATAACATCATGATTATGGAAGACTGGAGAGGAAGAGCAACTAGGCATCTGGTAGACCCTGTCCTTCACTCAGTCATCACTACTGCTGCTTCCTGGTAATCATCACAAAGTGATCATCGTTAGCAGCACAAGAGTGCCACCCAGTGGCTCCAGCTGCACACTACAAGATCAAGGTTAAGTTAAATCTCTTGTCCCCCAGATTTTGTATCTAGAGCAAAAATAGAATCACTCTCTTGAGTAATATAGAACAAAACCATCGACAGTCATTAGTTTATGAAGAAATGAAATAAATAGGGTATGGATTTAATAGTGTTGTATATTCATGGCATGGTTGTACAGCAGTGGGAATCTTGAGTGTTAGAACAATGGGTCTGGAAGGAGTGAGGACCCTGAATAAAAAGGAGCTAGCAAGGAGATAGTTTTCTAAGGAAAGCGTTGTTACCTAGGAGGTGCAGACTAGAGCTAAATCGGAGGCCAGGCTGCCTCTTGTGGGGGCCCCAATAATAAAGGAGAGACGTGCACTGCTGTCAGTGCTCAGAGCCCTACGCCTCATGTGCACAGTCTTTTCTAAGGACAACTTCAAAAAGGAGACAATATATGCTAGAAAATCTTTTTATGACATAATTCTCAAATGATAAGATTTACCATTTTAAAGTGTGCAACTCAGGGTTCTTAAGGATATTCACTGTTGTACAGCCATTACCAAATTCCAGAACATCTCCATTGTACTGACAAGAGCCCTGTGGCTGTGAGGTTGCAATTAGTCCCAGCTTCTTTCTCCCTGTAAGACCTGGAAACCACTAATGTACACTCCATCATTCTATGGATTTGTTTCTTGTTCATGCTTCATAGAAATGCAGAGAATTTCACAGAAATTCATAGAAATTATAAAACATGTGGTTCTTTCATTTAATATGTTCCCAAGACTCATTCATTTGGAGCATGAGTATTTCATTTATCCAATTATATGGATAGATCACGTTTATTCATCAACTGATGAACACTTCAATCCTCATTTTTTTGCTTATGAAAATTATGTGGACATAAGTTTAATTCTCTTGATTATATATCTAAGAGTAGAATTTTGGGATCGCATGGAAACACTCTGTTGTGTGGTTTTGCACATACAAAGCACTTTCTCTCAAGACAGGGTCTCATTGGTGTAGCCTTGGATGGTAGTCCTTGAGGAAGAAAAAAAAAGCTCAGAGACAGCACCCAGGCCCTGAGTTCAAGCCCTAGGACTGGCACACACACAAAAATCCCCTGCTTCAACAGTTCAAGCACTAGGACCACAGAGCGCCCATTTACCCACTGGGGAAATTCCAAATGTTAATAAAATGAGTGCATCATTTTATATTCCTGCCCAATTTCTTCACATCCATATCAATGTCATTTTTTCGCTTTATTGTTGCTATTGCAACCCTAGTGGTGTCTCATAGTGGCTTCAATTTGCACTTCCTACTGAGTAAGATGTTGGAGCATTCTTCATATGTGTATTGGCAAGTTAGGTGTTTTTAGAGAAATGTCTATTCAGATCCTTTGTCCAAGTTGTGTGCCAAACTCACACCTGTCATCCTAGCTACTCAGGAGGCTGAGATTTAAGATATGATGCCAGCTCATGAAGGCAAGGTCCATGAAGACTTTTTTTTTTGCCAGTCCTGGGGCTTGAACTTAGGGCCTGGACACTGTCCCTAAGCTTGGGCTCAAGGCTAGTGCTCTACCACTTAAGCCATAGCACCACTTCTGGCCTATTCTGTGTCTGTGGTACTGAGGAATCGAACCCAGAGCTTCATGTATGCTAGACAAGCACTCTACCACTAAGCCACATTCTCAGCCATGAAGACTCTTATCTTGAGATAACCATCAAAAAGTTGGAAGTAAAGCTGTAGCTCAGATGGTAGAGGTGGCAGCCTTAAGCAAAAAAGCTCAGGAACAGCACCCAGGCCCTAAGTGTAAGCCCTAGGACTGGCGTGCACATGCCCATGTTGCCCATGTATACACATCCTTTGTCCATTTTAAAATTTCTTTTTTTTTTTTTTTGGTCAGTTTTGGGGCCTAGGCGCTGTCCCTCAGCTCTTCAGCTGAAGGCTAGTGCTCTACCACTTGAGCCGCAGTGCCATTTCTGGCTTTTCTGCTTATGTGGTGCTGAGGAATTGAACCCAGGGCCTCATCTATGCAAGGCAAGTGCTCTACCGCTGAGCCACCTTCCCAGCCCCCCTACCACCCTTTTATGACTGGTGGGTTTTGAGACAGGGTTTCCCTTCCTGCCCAGGAACATACCTTGTCTTCAGTCCTATTTTAGGCTTTCCTTTATAGCTGGGATACTGGGTGCATACCACCATGCCTAGCTTCTCTCTGTTGAAATGGAGTCTCACTAACTTCTTTGCCCAGGCTGGCCTACAGCTATAATCCATCTGATTCTAGCCTCCCACACAGCTGAGAAGCACACACCACTGTACTCACTTAAAGTCTTGCTAACTTTTCCCCAGCCTAGCTTCTAATCACAGTCCTCCCAATGTGTGCCTCCCAAGAACTTGGAATCACAAGTGTAAGACATCACCCTCAGCAGAGTTGAGTTCTTGACTCTGAATTTAAAAATCCCTTATCAGCCAGGCACTGGTGGTTCACACTTGTAATCCTAGCTACTAAGGAGGCTGAGATCTGAGGATCATGGTTCAAAGCCAGCCTGAGCAGCAAAGTCTGTGAGACTATCATCTCCAATTAACTGGAAGTGGAGCTGAGGCTCAAAGTGGTAGAACACTAGCCTTGAACCAACAGGCTCAGAGACAGTGGTCAGGCTCTGAGTTCAAGTCCCACAATTGACCAAAAAGAAAAAAAAGGTCCTGAGCTAATATGATTTATAAATACTCTTATTCTTTTGAGTTTACCTTTCAGTGACACTACCAAGCGCATCCATACTTGTTTCACTAAAACTCATCTCATTCAGGCTTCTGCAAAACTCACTTGGGACTTGTAATTTTTTAAGCACTTGACCCCAGAAGAAAAGGATCCAGCCCAGAGCACAGCGGATGCACCTGAGAGCAGCAACACAAGGCTACCTGCGGGTAAGGCTCTGGCTTTCCACATAAGCCTTGGATAAAAACCAAGTTTTCAGATTATTCCATTGTGACACCTTCTAGATTCCTCTTCTCATTCTGTGGCCCACATTCAGCTGACACCACACCTGTCATTTCCACCTGGGAACACTTTGATAGCTGGTGCTCTCTTCCCCACTGCTTCCACTTCTAAGTTCTTGAGGGTTTCCTCTTTCTAGTTTGATATAAGCCAACCTTTAAAAGAATGACCTTTCTAAAATACAAAAGTCAATTCTGCCCCATATGTATAAAAATCTATTTTTCAAGTTAGGGGCTGGTGGCTCACACCTGTCATCCTAGCTACTCAGGAGGCTGAGATCTGAGGATTGCGGTTCAAAGCCAGCTAGGGCAGGAAAATCCGTGAGACTCATCTCCAATAAACCACCAGAAAACCGGAAGTGACGCTGTGGCTCAAGTAAGTAGAACCCCTAACCTTGAGCTGAAGAGCTGAGGAAGTTCAAGCCCCATGAGACACACACACACAGCTTTCTCTGGTTCTTACTTATTCAATTTCAGCTCCTAGGATCCCCCAACCTTGCATCTTCTGTAAGATTTTTTTTTTGCCTTGATATAGCTCATTTGCATGTCTTTCTGCATGGAATTCGTTTTCCTTTCCTCTCCCTCTTTTTTTTGGGGGGTCCGGTCGTGGGGCCTGAACTCTGGGCCTGGGCGCTGTCCCTCAGCTCTTCAGCTCAAGGCTAGCACTCTACCACTTGAGCCACAACACCACTTCTGGCTTTTTTCTTTTTTTGCTTATGTGGTGCTGAGGAATCAAACCCAGGGCCTCATGCATGCAAGGCAAGCGCTCTGCCACTGAGCCACCTTCCCAGCCCCTCCTCTCCCTCTTTTTTCCTCTCGGAATTCCCCCTCTCTGACTGGCTTCTTTTCAACCTTCCAAACCCAGCTCAGGGAGGTGTCTCCTCTTGGCTAATTGCGTCCTTCCCTGTTCTACCCCTGGCCTTAGCATCCCCTCCCAGGACCTGCGATTCTACATTACCAGAACCTGCTCCAGAATGTTACTAACCACAGGCAAAGGGACTTTAAATTTGAACACATGTGTCACTTAAGAACAGGAGCTGCCTGTGGGCACTGCCCTATGCCGGGGAGAGCTTTCTGGGGAATCAGCTCTTGTCTGGGAGCGGGGAGCTTGAACAGCACTTAGCATGGGCAATTTGTGTGTGCAAATCACTGAAAGGGCCTGAGCCCCATGGCCCAACAAAGACCCAGCTCACGCTCCTAGTCCTGGCTACTCAGGAGGCTGAGATCTGAGCAGCAAGGTTCCAAGTCCACCTGGGCAGACAAATCCCAGAGACTCTTACTTCTAACAAGCCAGCAAAAAGCCGTTAGTGAAGGCGTGGCCTGAGTGGTAGAGCGTTCGCCTTGAGCAGAAAAGGCTGGTGAGAACCTGAGACCCTGAGTTCAAGCCCAGGACCATCACCAAGAAAAAAAGAAAAAGGCCCAGCTGGGGGGTGTGGGGGGTGTGAGGAGGCCTGCTCCTTCTGACCCAAGCTCCAGGGGACCCACGCTGCCGGCTTCCCCGGGGCGAGACCTGACCAAC
>NW_012267270.1:3648235-3648577 GCF_000151885.1 Dipodomys ordii | reverse complement strand
CGGCCGCGCCGAGCGAGGAGGTCCTCACCCCGGGCTCCTTTGCTCCCCCAGGACGCGCTGTGGCGGCAGGAGGTCTCCAATCTGTCCGAGTGGCTGAGTCCCCGCCCTCCGCCCTGAGCGCGGCCCCTCCGGGGCTGCGGGGCCCGAAACGGCCGCGGGCCGCCGCCTGCTTCCCTGGTTCAATAAAACTGCTCAACGCGCGCCGCCGTCTGCTACAGCGCGGGGCGGGGCTCGAGGCCGCGGGGGCGGAACTTCCAAATGTTAATAAAATGAGTGCATCATTTTATATTCCTGCCCAATTTCTTCACATCCATATCAATGTCATTTTTTCGCTTTATTGTT
>NW_012267270.1:3637149-3647610 GCF_000151885.1 Dipodomys ordii | reverse complement strand
AAAGCCGGAAGTGGCGCTGTGGCTCAAGTGGTAGAGCGCTAGCCTTGAGCTGAAGAGCTGAGGGACAGCGCCCAGGCCCAGAGTTCAGGCCCCATGACCCGACCAAAAAGAATAGGAAATCCTGGGATTAAACCTGAAGTCATGAGGATGATCAAGGACCAAAGTCTTAACAAGGTCAATCGACTATGATGAAAGTCTTTCCTTTGGCATCTGCTGTTTTCCTCTTCCTAGATCCTTTTCCTGGGTCCACTGATGCAGCTCTCTATGGATTGTCCGTGTGATCTGGCGGATGGATTGAAGGTTGTCCTGAGTGAGTCTTCAAGGTTGAGTGAAATGTGGGCACAGATACTCCAGAATAATGGGGAGGAGTCAGTGGGCTCAAGGTGTGATCAGGACCGATATCTGGGTTTCTCTATCAGATGGAATTGTGTTACCAGGTGGCCTCTTAAGAGTTTTTCAGTGAAGCCCCTGACACCTCTTCAGTACTTAGCACAGGCCAGAGAGCTTCATTCCCTGTTTCCCCAGCCTTTGGCTTTCCCGGAACAGACTGGTCTTACTGAATGTTGATGTCCCAGAGATTACCACCAGGCTATCCTGCTTCCTTTTTGATCCACTCAAGATGGTCTTCTACCCTGGTCCTATAAATAATCTGTTCCCTTCCCCACTCTCATTTTCAGGAGTATTACTGCCAAACCTGTATTTGGCCTGAGAAAACTTGTGGGAGAGGGGTTTCTGGGGTCTCATTGTTGAGTAGCTAGTCCCTCACTGTCCTGAATCTGCTCCCTTAGCTCCTCGCTCCTGGGCTCGCTGCCTCACAGACATGCGATGGCTTCGAAACCAAGTGATTGCACCCTTGACAGAGGAGCTAGTGTTCCGGGCCTGTATGCTGCCCATGTTAGCACCATGCACAGGCCTGGGCCCTGCTGTATTCACCTGCCCGCTCTTCTTTGGAGTCGGTGAGTCTAACATGGCTCTGCTCACATGTGTCCAGCATGAGGGCTGAAAATTGGTCTTAAGATGGGGGTGGTCCTAGAGGGATATGATGTGACTCTCACCTTCCTCCCAGCCCATTTTCACCACATTATTGAGCAGCTGCGTTTCCGCCAGAGCAGTGTGGGAAGCATTTTCCTGTCTGCAGGTGAGTCTTGGAGAGCTTGCCAGGGGCAGTCCTGGGCTGGAGTGCGTGTGGGTGCCCCTTGCAGCCACTGCGGAGGACTCAAAATAGAGGATTGAGAATTGGAGGGGCTACCAGCCATGGGAGTTGGGGTGCAGAGGGCAGCTGTTGGTAGGGCAGACAGCCACTGCCCTATGGGAAAGGATGGCTTCTGGGTGTGCAGTGCTGGGGTAGGGTGCGTGTGCAGGTGTGGTCACTCGTGGCCTCCCCGTCTCCAGCGTTCCAGTTCTCCTACACAGCCGTCTTCGGTGCCTACACTGCTTTCCTCTTCATCAGAACAGGTTGGTCTTCAGTCTCTCCTGGGTCGTCAGGGGCTCAGGAATGGGTGGGAGAGTGGGAATGCCGTTTGCTCTAAGAGTGACAATCCTGGTTTTTTTTTCCCTACCACAACCTGAGTCAAGCCGAACCATGACCCTAAGTTTGGAGAGGTCTGAGAGGTGGAAGGAAGCAGAGACCACAGATGTGTGGGTGGATGGGTGGGTATGGGTGGTATGTTGCTGAGCTCCTATTTGGAGGTCCTGAGGGTCTCCAGCCCTGGAAAAGCCAGAGGGGGTGTTGGGTTTTCTCCACGAATGCTCTCTCCTCTCCTCAGGACATCTGATTGGGCCAGTCCTCTGTCACTCCTTCTGCAATTACATGGGCTTCCCTGCTGTGTGTGCAGCGCTGGAGCATCCACAGAGGCGGCCCCTGCTGGCAGGCTATGCCCTGGGCGTGGGACTCTTTCTGCTTCTGCTCCAGCCCCTCACGGACCCCAAGCTCTATGGCAGCCTTCCCCTTTGTGTGCTTTTGGAGCGGGCAGGGGCCTCAGAGGCTCTTCTATGCTCCTGACCTTCACTTCTGCGTACACTCCAGTGAACTCTCTCAGACTCTCCAGCCCCTCCCCATCAAGGGGGTACCATGGGCGGAGCTGGCTGAGGTCCCCGAGATCTCAGGAATTTTTGTAGGGGATTGAAGCCAGAGCTAGTGGAATTCCAGGGACCATGAGGAAGGAGCAAATCGTCAGAGGGTGCAGCCCCTCTTGTGAGTGAGCTGAGGAGCAACCCAGAGTGAGAGGATGGGAAAATCCCAGGAGCCACTGTAGCCCTCACTTTGGACCTCTGCTTCTCTTTGAGCCTCTGCCTCTGAAAAGCTGCTTGGGGAGGGGGTGATTTATAAAACCCCTCCTCCAAACTTCCCAGGGTTTTCTCATTGTCTTTTTGCATTGGGACTTTGTATTGGGATATTAAAGAGATTTAACTTGGGTAAACATGGCTTTGGACTTTGGTGATCTGCCTGTTCGGGGTCATGGAGCAGGACTGTGTGTGTGCCTGGCCTTTCCTGGCTAAACTTGAACACTAACCTCTAAGCAGTTCCAAAAGTAGGGAATGGGTGGGGCCTTTTGACTGCTAAGGCCGTGGCTTCAACCTCTGAGTCGTCCTGAAGTTCTAGAGCGGGTGGGTCTGAGACTGTTAGTGACCAGAGAGGCTCAGCTTATCTTGGGGCATGTACTTTGGATACCAGGATCAGGGTAGCCTGAACCTGATGATGGAGCTTCTGTCCTAAGGAGGGTGAAGGACTTTCCCAGGAATTCCTGGCTTCTGTAGACACAAGGAATAGATAGGCCTAGAGTGGGAAAGGAGTTGGGGCCACTGGAGTTTCTTGGAGGAAAACAGAACAGGCAGCATCCCAAGAACTCTGCAAAGTAGTACCGTTGGAGTAGGGCTCTTTTAGTAGTGTTCTTTTAGGATGGTTCTCTTTTTTTTTTTTTTGGTCTGGTCATGGGACCTGAACTCTGGGCCTGGGCGCTGTCCCTCAGCTCAAGGCTAGTGCCCTACCACTTGAGCCACAGCGCCACTTCCGGCTTTTTTCTTTTTGCTTATGTGGTGCTGAGGAATCGAACCCAGGGCCTTGAGCATGCAAGGCAAGCGCTCTACCACTGAGCCATCTTCCCAGCCCTAGGATGGTTCTCATTGCTCTTAAATTCTTGAAACAACACCCTTTAAGGTCCATTCTACATCCCAGAAGCCAACTCTGAGGTAGTATGTAAGGAGAGGACAGTGGATGTACAATGGCGCCCCCATGTTGGCATCACTAGGCCCTGGTGGCATAGCTCTATGCAGCAGGCCTCCCTGGGGGGCTCCCCTCTCCCCCACTGTGTAGAAGCTGTGTGTTAGAAGACTCAGGCCTTCCACCCACTCTACCCACCTTTGCCGTTCATCGCTCACCCATGGCAGTGTATAGGAAAACTGTAGCCAGGATTACTGTCCCTGCCCCAAGCAGGCGAGGGAATGAGGCTTGCTCAGGTTTGTGGGGATGGCAGGGGTGACCCTTCATCTAGTGCTAACCTTAAATCCAGTGCCAGAAGCCATCTCTGCCGTGTTGCTGCCCCTGAGCGTTTCCTGCTGCCCAGTTTAGCCTGTTTCCATTTACTCCTGAGCTAGCCAGAGGTGGGAGGTTGGGCCCAGGTTATAGAAAGTGAATGCAAGCAGGGCACAATGGGACATTCTGTAAGAAAACCAGCATGCTGGAGGCTGAGGCAGGAGGATCCTGAGTTCTAGGCTGGCCTGGGCTTCATAGCAAAGACTCCAAATAAATATAAAAATAGAAGTAAACCACTGTGGCTAGGAAGCAGAATTTGCCAACAGCCTGGATTCCCCATGCCTTGCTCTAGGGGTGGGGGTTTGGGCAGTCACCTAACCCTCCTGTGACTTGGTGTCAAGAGGGGTGAAAGCTGATTCCCTGACGGAGTTCATACGTCCGGTAAGTGCCAAGCACTGGCCTGTCGCTAGCCTATGGTCCTGTTTGGGCTGTGTGTATAATGGGCCCTTGGTAGTAGCAAAAACCAGAGCTGTGATTGTCATCTATGCTACCCTTGAAGGAATTTAAAAAGCCAGCTGACAGCTGGGCACAGGTGGCTCACATATGTAATCCTAGCTACTCAGGAAGCTGAGATCTGAAGATCGAGGTTCAAAGCCAGCCCATGCAGGAAAGTCCCTGAGACTTGTTTCCTCCAATAAACTACTAAGAAAAAGCTGGTAGTGGAACTGTGGCTCAAGTGGTAGAGCGCTAGCCCTGAGCAAAAGCAGCTCAGGGACAGTGCCCAGGCCCTGAATTCAAGCCCCTGGACTAGCACACATGCATACATAACTTGTCCATGAAGAATTAAGAGGCAGCCCTGCCCCCTGGGCCTTTGGGCTGGGGGCAGCACAGGACCCAGTGTGGAGGGCAGGGGAAAGCCAGTTTTATTGAGCAAAGTTTCCAAGACCTTGGATTTAGGTCTTCCCCACCCCCACAGGAGGCGGGTCCCCCAAACCTCCCAAGGGCCCGAGCCCTCCTCCTCTTCCACTTGCAGTCTTCATGAGAAGACCCTTATTTGGCAAGAGATGAGAATGTGAATGTCTGTCCGCCAGGGGAAAGGACAAATGGCTGAAGGGAATGGCTGCTGTCCTGTGGAGTACAGGACCTCCAGATCCAGGCCTTCCTGCCCTTAGGCCCTCACTGGCCTGGGCCTGCCCTAGCAGCGCAGCTTCTGTTGAAGGCTTGGGGTGGAGATGGCCAGGCTGTCAGTCTGGGGAGGATCACTCAATCTCCAGGATGAGGTCATCCCCTTCCAATGTCATGTCCTTGGTCACGTGGACCTTGCGGATCGTGCCCTCCACGGGCGAAGTCACCACAGTCTCCATCTTCATGGCGCTGAGTACACACAGTGGCTGGCCCTTGGCTACCTTGTCCCCTGCTGCCACCTTGATATCGATCACCTTTCCAGGCATGGGTGCCCCGATTTGGCCCTTCACGTCCTTCAGAGCCTTGGGGTGGAAGTGCATCTCCTGCAGACAGAGCAGAGGGAACATGAAATTCTGGCTCTGGCCCATCCCCACCACCTGGCTGGCCACCGGGGAGCCGCACCTTCATGGCTTGGGTGTCCTTGACCAGGATGGACCGCAGTTGCCCATTGAGTTCGAAGAAGACCTGCCTCTGGCCTGCCCTGTTGAGGTCACTTATGGCCAGGGCTTTGATGTGCAGTGTCTTGCCCCGTTCCAATTCCACCTGCAGGAAGAACATGGGGGACTAAAGCTGGAAGCAAGTCAGGAAGGAGCAGGCCCAGACCTCTCCACAGAGGATCTCTCCACAGAGAAGCCCTCTGTCCTGGCCCTCTGGGAGCCTAGCTCCTGGTCTCCCAAGGGTCCTCCTGAAGCTCACAAGACGAAGCTCACAAGACTAGGTGAAGGAGCACTGTGGGCCTGGGGGTGGGGGGTGGGGCAGGGCTGTGGAGGTAGAGAGAAGTTCCAAAACCACTGACCTCGAACTCCTCTGCAATCTTGGGGCCCTGCAGGAAGAGGCGCGTGTTGAGGCTATCTAAGGGGCCAAAGGTGGCAGTGAAGTCCTTAAACTGGGCAAAGACATCCGGATACATGGCTGCCGAGATCACATCCTCCGGGGTAACCTCCTCCCCATGCTTCTCCACCAGCTCCTTTTCCAGCGTGTGCAGGTTCAGAGGGGGCAGGGAGGCCCCAGGCCGCCCCTCTACCCTCCGCAGGTCCTTCAGCACCTGGGGAGCGAAGTAGAGGATCAGCCGCCTCCTGCATGCAGCCTGGGCCGCCACCTCACTGGGCCTTGCCTACCTTAGAGCGGAAGGGCTCAGGGAACCCTCCGTGGGGAACCCCGATGTAGCCCTGGAGAAACTCCACCACTGAGCGGGGGAAGGACAGCTCTTCTGCCTGAGCTTCGGCCTCTGCCCGGCTCAGCCCATTCTGCACCATGAACTGGGCCAGGTCCCCCACGATCTTGGAGGAAGGTGTCACCTGAGGAGAAGGGTCTCTGGAGGTCAGGGTGCCAGGAGGCAAGCATGCTCAGGGTTCTGTGCCAGGTAGGAGCATGGGGCCTCACTCACCTTGATGAGGTCACCCAGCATCTGGTTGGCCTCCACGTAAGCCTTCTTGACCTCCTTGAACTTGGAGCCGAGCCCCATGCTGTGGGCCTGGAAGTGGAGGTTGGTGTACTGGCCCCCTGGGATCTCGTTCTCATACACGTCTGAGTTGCCGGACTTCATGGTGGCTGTGCAGTCAAAGGCTGCATACAGCCCCCGGGCCCCTTCCCAGTACTCGCTGTAGTCGAACACGCGCTCCAGGGGCACCTCTGCAGACAGACCGGTGTCAGGAGGCTCCTGAGCCCCTCCCCGGACCCACGCAAGGCATCTGGATTCCACGTGTGCCGGTGCTGGCACTGGCAGTGGTTTGCAGCTTTTGAAGGGCATGGCTGCGGGCTTCCTACCTGTATCCAGGGAAGTCCCTTTGGCACAGGCCACCAGGGCTCCCATGCTGGGCTGTGACGTCATCCCGGACATGGAGTCAGCTGCCACGTCTACCACATCAGCCCCAGCCTGGGCGCAGGCCAGCATGGCTGCCACACCTGCCCCCGACGTGTCATGGGTGTGGATGTGCAGCGGGAGGTCAGGAAAGCGGTCCCGCAGGGACCCGACCAGCATGGTGCAGGCCGCTGGCTTTAGCAGCCCTGCCATGTCCTAGGGAAAGTGGGGAGGAGGAAGATGGTAAAAACGGGCCTGACACATGCCTGCGGTGGGGGCCAGGGCCGAGTGGGAAGCGACGGGCACCTTGATGCACAGGATGTGGGTGCCGGCTCGCACCAGCTCCTCGGCCAAGCCCATGTAGTACTGCAGCGTGTATTTGGTGCGGCTGGGGTCGGCCACATCACCCGTGTATGAGATGGCGGCTTCCACCACGCCCCCAGCGCTGCCCGCTGCCTCCATGCCCAGCAGCATGTTGGGCAGGTAGTTGAGGGAGTCAAAGACCCGGAAGACATCCATGCCATTCTCTTTGGCCACCTCGCAGAACCTGAGCAGGTAAGAAGGCAGGGGTGAGCCTCATGTGCTCCTCCTGGCCCAGCCAGGGAGTGTGGGGCACAAGGGTGTGGGTGTCCTGGGCCAGGCAAGGCCGCCTCAGAGGCACTGGGCAGAGCTGGCCGCTGCACCGGTCACCTGCCACTTGGTCACCTGCCTGCCCTGACCAGGGAATCAGCCCAAACTCTGCACGTGAGTAGCATGAAGGAAAGCACGGAGGAGTCCCGAGGCCTGCGCTCCACACCCGCCCTGCACCGGAAGCCTAGCACACCCTCCCCTAGAGCTCAGCCACTGCCCACAGAGATAGAGCTAGGACCCTTTGGTTCTGCCACCCAGCATGCCCTGCACGGGGTGGCTCTGCGGACTTGGTGCTGAGCCACTGTGGGTGGCCTGGTGCCCACTGGGCCCCGGACGCCGCGTCTGCTCACTTGAAGACCACATTGTCAGGGTAGTTGGTGTAGCCCACCGCGTTGGCCCCTCGGAGCAGCATCTGGAAGGGGATGTTGGGGATGAGCTCCCGGAGCTCCTGCAGACGCCGCCAGGGACACTCGTACAGGAAGCGCATGGCAACGTCGAACGTGGCTCCTGCACAGGGGCGGAGGGGCTGGGTCACGGGTCACGCATCCCGTATTTGCCCTGGCACTACTCTGCCCTGCACTCCTGCGGCCTGAGCCTCCGGCCCCTGCTCATTTCCAAGGATCCTCATAACCTCAACACCAAACCCCGCTGACTTCCCAGTGCTGCCGCTCAGGGCGGCTCTGGCTCACCTGGGCTCTCCCTGTGCTACCTTTAGAGCCCACAGGTCCTCCCTGCTTCTCTGTGCGGTGATGAACCCGTGGTGATCAAGCAACAGGCCACATCTCCTACTGCCCCCACAGCTGCTCAGGGCAGTGCCCGAGGCTCAGCTCTGCGGCCTCAGGCCCAACACCAGGCCTGGTTGAGCTGCTCCTAGCTGGCGTCTGTGGAGCAAGTGAGCACCAGGCCCTGATGCTTCTCACTCCCATCACCAGCTTCTCTGAGTTCCCAGCGGCCTGGGCTTTGGGGGCTGGCCAGTGGGTACCTGATTCTGCTGCCCAGCGTCCCCCCCTCCTCTAGCCTACCTCCCCAGTTCTCTATGCTGAAGAGCTTGTTGAAGCTGTGGGCAACATAGGGTGCGATTTTCTTGAGGTCGTGGGTGCGCACACGAGTGGCCAGCAGGGACTGGTGGGCATCCCTGAAGGTGGTGTCCATGAGCAGCAGCCCCTGGTGGCCCCGCACGGCTCGAGCAAAGCCCTCAGGCCCCTCTCGCAGAAGGATGTCTCTGAAGCCCGCTGGGGGTGGGCCTAGGAGAGACAAGGACATTGATGTGCCTCCTGCAGGCGGCCATCAGCTGCCCCTTCTGCCCCTTGAGTTGGAAGAATGGGCATCACCTACCTATGGGCACTGCTGGGACCACAGGGTCTGTGGGGCTGGGGCTGGCCTTGACAGGGATCGGCGTGGCGGGGCCGTTCACCATCACATGTCCTGGGGAGAGAGCCAGCAGTGGGTCAGGGCAGGCTGCGCAGAGGCAGAGGTGAGGGCCGCAGTGTGGGTAGGTGGGCTCAGGGAGAGGGACATTCTTCCAGAACACCCGGTCCTCCAGCTGTCCCAGTCCACTCCAAAGGAGCCTCCTGGGTCCAAGCAGTAGAGACCTACTGAGGGCCATGTGGATGGAAAAGAGGGGCTCTACGACCAGGAGCAAGGGGTCTGCAGGACCAGAAGGAGGGCAGGGCTGAGGGTTGGAAGCAGAAGCCAGTGTTGGGGGGGGGGGATGTGGGCGGACCCAGGTAGTGTAGCAGCTTCTGGGCCCGGTTCTGTGCAGGCCGCAGCTGGAACAGCTCAGGATTCTCGTCGATGAACTGGGTGTCCACAGTACCCGCGAGGAACTGCTGGTTGTTGAGCACGTTCTGCAGGAAGGGGATGTTGGTCTGCGAGACAGAGCAGGTAGGACGGTGTTACCACACAGCAGGGGTGGGGGAGGGAGGACGGAAGGGGCTGCAGGTGCTCCCCGACTTCCCTCACCCCCAACCCCCCACCCCTGTTCTGGCAGTCCCCTAAGCTGCCAGAGGCTGGGTACAGGTTCGCTATCCTGGTTCACCCGAGTATGTGCTGAATGCCACTCCCTTCTTGCTTCTTCTAGGGTCTAGAAACATCTGGAGGACCAGAACGGCCTTGTTCTTTCTCATGTGAGCTCAGCAAGCCCAGCTCCCGTTGGCCAGTGGGCGCTTCGCCATCTACCAAGTGACCAAAATCTACACTCCAAAGCCCCACTGCCCGCCATCTGTGACACTGGCCATGGGCATCTTCATGGGCAGCAGCAGCATCGGAGCCACCCTTAGCCAGGCCGCCGCGCCTCTGCCCTGCCTGCCAAGGTCTTCCTGCCCGTGTTTGAAGGGCTAGCTCAGTGGTCCCCTTCCGAGCAGGTCCATCCTGTGTCCTCATCGTGTGTGGTTTGTCTGCCTCCCCCCACCTCCCGCTGAGACTGCTAGAGGCAGGGTGCTGGGCCTCAGTGTGCTCCGGGATTGGCAGGGTGAGAATCCCAGAGCGCACATGGGGGCCTGGGGCGGGCGGCACTGTGCCAGAGCCCAGATGGAGAGGCCACACTGCTCCGACTCTAAGAACGGCAACATGGAGGACACACCTCCAGGCGTAACCCAGCCATGGGTGCTGTTGGAACCCTTAATAGGAACTCGAGGCCCAGCAGGCACCCCCTTGAGCCTGGGGGCGCCTATCACCTGGAAACTTGGGCCGCGAAGGGTGCATTCTCTACCAGCCTCCCACAGATTGGGCCCAGCCCTCCCTTCTACCTACCCTGAGCCTAGCACCCCTTCCCTAAAGAAACAGATATTTCACCTAGACACGAACATGCCCCTGGAGAAGGGAAACGATCAGTCAAGCCAGGTAGGGAGCCCAGAACTGCAGGAAGGGAAGAGTTCCGAGGCCGGCTGACTCTTTCCTCCCATTATTCCTCTCCTGGCCCCTGTGGCCTCTGCCCGGGGCGCTCTGGGCAGGAAGCAGCCCACCGGCTCCCAGCAGAAACTCCTAACCGTGGTCACCGCACCTCAGCGCTGAACGGACTAGGATTCAACCTCTCACTACAAATCGGCCCGGCTTCATCTGCGGGGGGCCGCGGGCTCCTCTTCCCTGAGCGCCAACACCTGCGACCACCGCCCGCCCCTCGGTCCTCAGGAGAAAATGGTTGCGGCGCTTCAGTAACTTGTCCGAAGGCGCACAGCCGGCCCAGGGCCAGAATCCCGCGTCCGGTTTCCCTGGCCACCAGTCCCCTTCCTGCCCCCCAAGAATCAGGCCTGGAGGGAGGACGGAAGGCGGGGGGCCCCAGGTAGCCCAAGGATAACGGAGGCCGTGGGAGATGCTATTCCCCATGTTTCCCAACTGGGTGGGCGACGCGTGGCAGCGGCGCCGCCCCGGCCCC
>NW_012267270.1:3626301-3635958 GCF_000151885.1 Dipodomys ordii | reverse complement strand
GGGAGGGGCGCCTTCCGCGGCCGGGGCGGCGATGGCGCGGAGGGGGGAGGGGGCTAGCGCCTCCCGGGGACGCCAGGCAGAGGAAGTTCCGGGACCCTCCCTGCGCCGGGCCCACCTCCGCTTCCTGCCTGCCGCCGCCTCACCTTGTGCCCAGTGTCTGGACCGCCCCCGAACTGCCTGGGAAATGTGACCTTAACTCTGGGGGGCCGCCTGGCCCTCAGCCCCGGCCTGCCTTCCTCCCTGGGTCCTCCTCGAGCCTCTGAACCCACCATTCCTCAGGCCAGGCTGTGCACACTGGCTCCTGGGGCTGTGCTGGGCACAAGTGGGCACCTGCGCCAGCCCCACCTGTGCCCGGGCTGCGGCCCTTCCCCGCAGGGCGCCCACCATGGCCCCTCCGCTCCTGCTGCTGCTGCTGGCCAGTGGAGCGGCCGCCTGCCCGCTGCCCTGCGTCTGCCAGAACCTATCGGAGTCGCTCAGCACCCTCTGTGCCCACCGAGGCCTGCTGTTTGTGCCCCCCAACGTGGACCGGCGCACGGTGGAGCTGCGTCTGGCCGACAACTTCATCCAGGCGCTGGGGCCTCCTGACTTCCGCAACATGACCGGGCTGGTGGACCTGACGCTGTCCCGCAATGCCATCACCCGCATTGGGGCCCGCGCCTTTGGCGACCTGGAGAGCCTGCGCTCCCTGCACCTGGACGGCAACCGGCTGGTGGAGCTGGGCAGCGGCAGCCTGCGGGGCCCTGTCAACCTGCAGCACCTCATCCTCAGCGGTAACCAGCTGGGCCGCATCGCGCCGGGGGCCTTCGACGACTTCCTCGACAGCCTCGAGGACCTGGACCTGTCCTACAACAACCTGCGGCAGGTGCCCTGGGCGGGCATCGGCGCCATGCCTGCCCTGCACACCCTCAACCTGGACCACAACCTCATCGACGCGCTGCCGCCCGGCGCCTTTGCCCAGCTGGGTCAGCTCTCCCGCCTGGACCTCACGTCTAACCGCCTGGCCACACTGGCCCCGGACCCGCTCTTCTCGCGCGGACGTGAAGCTGAGGCTTCCCCCGCCCCGCTGGTGCTGAGCTTCAGCGGGAACCCGCTGCACTGCAACTGCGAGCTGCTGTGGCTGCGGCGCCTGGCGCGGCCCGACGACCTGGAGACCTGCGCCTCCCCGCCCAGCCTGGCCGGCCGCTACTTCTGGGCGGTGCCCGAGGGCGAGTTCTCCTGTGAGCCGCCGCTCATCGCCCGCCACACACAGCGCCTGTGGGTTCTCGAGGGCCAGCGGGCCACGCTGCGATGCCGCGCGCTCGGGGACCCGGCTCCCACCATGCACTGGGTTGGCCCTGACGACCGGCTGGTTGGCAACTCCTCCCGCGCCTGGGCTTTCCCCAACGGGACCCTGGAGATTGGGGTGACGAGCGCTGGGGACGCAGGAGGCTACACCTGCATCGCCACCAACCCTGCTGGGGAGGCCACCGCCCAAGTGGAGCTCCGGGTGCTGGCCCTGCCCCATGGCGGGAACAGCAGCGCGGAGGGCGGCCGCCCCGGGCCCTCGGACATCGCGGCCTCTGCTCGGACTGCTGCCGAGGGCGAGGGGGCTCTGGAGACGGAGCCTGGAGTGCAAGTGACAGAGGTGACCGCCACCTCGGGGCTTGTGAGCTGGGGCCCGGGGCGGCCCGCGGACCCCGTGTGGATGTTCCAAATCCAGTACAACAGCAGTGAAGATGAGACCCTCATCTACCGGTGAGGATGGGCCCTTTGCACCCCCTCTTGCCTGGTGGCCCCCAGCCGCCCTCCCTGCCCCCAAGTCCTGCTCGTACCCCCTCCCGGCCTTTGCCCTCCTGTCCTTGGGCTCACCCCTCCGTGTCTGCGCTCTAAGGAGTGTGGCTGGGCACTGCAGGGGGAGGTGGAGGCGGGCGGCCCTGCTCACGGTCACAGGTGGCTGTGCGCATGCCCCCTCCCGCCCAGCAGAGCCTGTCTGCTCACACCAGCCTCGGGCTTGGGTGCTCGGCCTTCCCGCGGGAGCCCCGCAGGCGCAGTGCTGTCAGGCCCTGCCGTGGGGAGGGGATGCGCTACCCCGCCCTTCCGCTCTGACCCCTGCCCTTGTCTTCAGGATCGTCCCAGCCTCCAGCCACCACTTCCTGCTCAAGCACCTGGTACCGGATGCTGACTACGACCTCTGCCTGCTGGCCCTGTCGCCGGCTGCCGGGCCCTCGGACCTCACGGCCACCAGGTTGCTGGGCTGCGCCCACTTCTCCACACTGCCCGCCACACCCCTGTGCCACGCCCTGCAGGCCCACGTGCTGGGCGGGACGCTGACTGTGGCTGTGGGCGGGGTGCTGGTGGCTGCCTTACTGGTCTTCACTGTGGCCTTGCTGGTTCGGGGCCGGGGAGCTGGAAATGGCCGCCTCCCACTCAAGCTGAGCCACGTCCAGTCCCAGACCAACGGGGGCCCCAGCCCCACGCCCAAGACGCACCCGCCACGCAGCCCCCCTCCCCGCCCCCAGCGCAGCTGCTCTCTGGACCTGGGGGACAGCGGCGGCTGCTACGGGTACGCCAGGCGTCTGGGGGGCGCCTGGGCACGGCGGAGCCACTCTGTACATGGGGGGCTGCTGGGGGCGGGGTGTCGGGGCCTCGGGGGCAGCGCAGAGCGGCTGGAGGAGAGCGTGGTGTGATGGGGCAGCGTCCCCGCTGCCCTGAGGAGCGAGTGGCGTCCTGTGCTGGCCGAAGGTGAGGGCAGCGGCCCGCCCTGCTGCCCTCCTGGTTTTTATCCTCGGTACCTCAGGCTCCCCGTGTTCTTGGTGGGACAGCAAGCCCTTTCCTCAGTTCTGGCCTCCAGACTGGGGGACAGGGACAGGTCCCTCCGACAGGTGCTCAGAGCCACCAAGGCAGAGGCTGCAGCCACCAAGTGGGAGTCTCATTTCTATTTATAATAAAATTGTTGGGGACACCCCCTCCACGCTGGTTTCTGGTGTCCTCCGGGAGGGGTTGGTAGGACACATAGACCAGCACAGGCTCAAGGCTGGCACCGGCAGTCCCCAGCAGCCTTCCTGGGGGTACAGCCCGGGGCAAGGGACAATGCTGGGGTGAGAACTTCTGACCCTAGAGTAGCTACGGCTTCCGACTGCGCCGTCTGGGCTTTGTCGGCCTTGCATGCGAGTGCCGAGGCCACGCCTTCCCGGTAGGTGTGCAGAGGCCCTGTGCTCTCGTGTGATGCCCAGGCGCGCGGAGCTGGCACCAGCACGCCCCTGGCAGCGCTCAGAGCGTCACGGCCCTGAGGAATGGCAGCAAGGCCTCACTCTGGATCCCGAGACGGCGCGGCTTTCTGGGCCAAGGGACCTGGTGGGAGCTGTGTCCTGAGCGCGGCTCCCGTGGGGACGGTCCTGTCCACTGTGGCGGGAGCGCCAGAGGACTTGCAGAATGCCGTCTGAAAGGCCTCGGAAGGCTGGGCACACACTGACCTTCCAGAAGATCCTGTTCCCCAGACCCAAGTGAGACGCACCTCCCTGCCCCTCCAAGGCGCCTGGGGCTTTGCCCTGGGCTTTTCTGGAAAGTTGGCCTGGACACACCTTTGCAGGACGCAGCGGGGTGGGCACTCCTCCCTTTCTAGTCTTCCTCTGGAGATCCAAGCAGGTCAGGGCCTCCTACTCTGCTTCCTCTGCGGGATCCCAGGCCCCTCCAGCCCTCTGACCAGCCTTCCTTTGCCCTTAGACACAGCTCTAAGCACCCAGGTGCCTAGTGGAAATGTGGTAGGCGGGAGCAGGTCTCTGTGCAGGCTGAGCTCTCAAGTACCTGCCCTGCTGCCCTGTGGCAGGCACATCTGAACAGGACCAAGAGAGATGCCATATAAAAAATGGAAACAAGGCGCTGATGGTGAGGAGCAGGCGGGAGTGGTGGACAGGGTGGTGAGGAGGCAGCAGGGCAGGACCAGAGTGGGAGACAGGGACTCGGATGTTAGCAAAACAGACAGGGGAAGGCCAGGTCAGGGCACTGCGGGGACACACTGCAGTCAGCCCCACCAGCCAGCTCGACAGCAGGCAGGCTTGGAACAGGCCGGATGGAGGGCAGAGAGGCCAGGGCGCCTCTGCTGCGGGCAGAGCGTCCTTCGAGAGGCCCCGGGAAAGCAGGAGGGAGGAGCCCCTGTGAGACAGGGCCCGTAAGATCCGGGGGCAGGTGCTGGCTTTAAAGGACAGTATTTCTTGGCTGTGAATTCATCTCTAGCTACAGACACTGGGAACGAACAGAGCCCAACAAGGAGACGAGAAGCACTCTGGACCCTCACCACAGGCTGGACCCCCTCGGATCACTGCCCCCCTGCAGCCAGGCTCCTTGCTGCCCCTGGAGCGCCCGCCCCTCTGCAAATGCCAAGCTGGCTGCGTGGATGGGGAGCTGGGGGGAGGGGCAGGGAGAGGATCTGAACCCAGGGCTGGAGCTCTTGGTCAGGGAACATAAATTTTCTTAAGATTAAGAATTTTCTGGGGGAGCTTGTTGAAAATAAGCTCTGGGGCCTATACTTAAATCTGTGAGGTCAATTTCTAGAAGCAGGCCTGCACACCACAGGTGGCTTTGATCCAAGAGGAAGGAGGAATGGCATGGGTGCCCTAGCACAAGCTCCAGACCAGAGGCCCTGGAGTGGGCATGCGGGCATCTGAGCGGCAGTAGCAGCAGTGCTTAGGGATACCGAGTCCTGACCAACTGGTGCTCAGGTGGTTGCAGCACCCGCAGTGTCTAGAAGGAGCCATTGAGGCTGAGCCCAGGGGGAGGCAAGCCACTGGTCAGTGGGGAGCAGTAGTAGGAGCCACACCAGCCCCTGGGCACTGGCGGGCACCGGCCGTCTCTCACCTTCACACCTCGGACCCGGAACTCCGCCAGGGCTCTGCTCATCTTGGTGGCGGCTGTGGGGTGGTCTTTGCCATGGGCGATGACTTTGACCAGCAGGGAGTCATAGTGGGGGGAGATGACGGCCCCTTGGAAGGCAGAGGCGTTGTCCAGCCGGATGCCCATGCCCTCTCCGCTGCGGAACACCTGTGCAGATGAAGCTGGGTCAGCAGCTGGATCACAGCTGCAGCCAAGGTGTGGCCCTCCGCGGGGTCCGCTAGGTGCTAAGAACTGGGCTCAAGGGTCACTGCAGGGAACCCCAACTCTGTTGTTGAGTTCTGCTCTACATCTATCTCAGCAAATCCAGGGTCCCTTGCCAGTCACTGCTGCCTGTGACTTCAGAGCAGGGGTAGGGGGTGGGGGGAGAGAGGGGGACAGTGAGGGGCTCGCTGGGGCTGCAGGCACTGTTAGCTCAGCTCCAAGTTGACCTCAGTGGCAAAAGGTGAGTCCCACCCACCTCTCCAGCCAGCCTGAGCAACCCTTCCTTCTTGCTGATGCCAACACACGGGCATTCACTTGTTTCAGGAGCTGCCTGGAATGCCCAGCTGTGGAGTGGCAGCTAAAGCGCAAATGCTGTTTGCTCGGGGCTCCGGGACAGACATGGAAATAACTGGACTGACAAGGGGACACTGCAGGAAACTGGGCGGGGAAAGGAGAATTTTGATGTTTTGGGCCAGTACTGGGTAGTCTGCCGTTTGAGACCCCAGCCCCTTTTGCTTGTATTTTTAGATGGAGAGGGTCTTGTGCTTTGCCTTGGGCCATCCTTGGACTGTCACCCCCCCCTACCATTGTCTCCTCTGTAGCTGGGATTACACCCGGATTTTGTTTTATGAGATAGAGTTCCCCTAAATTTTTGCCCAGGCTAATCTCAAACCACAATCCTCTCTACTCCACGTGTCAGAATTGTAGTGGCTGACTCGTGTGTGTGTGTGTGTGTGTGTGTGTGTGTGTGTGTGTGTGTGTGTGTAATTTGGGCTTGAACTTAGGGCTGCACACTTCTACTGTATCACCTGAGCTCCACCTCCACTTTCAGCTTTTTGCTGGTTAATTGGAGATGGTATCCCAGATGTGTTTGCCTGGGCTGGCTTTGCTGTAATTGTCAGATGCCTGCCTCTTGAGTAGCTAGGATTACAGGCATGAGTCACCAGCACCTGGCCTCTTTTGTTTTTGTTTGGAGACATGGGCGTGCTATATTGTCCAGACTGGCCACAAACTCATGATCCTCCCCCTCAACCTCTCAAATGCTAGCATGATAGGTTGTGCCATGACACTTGGCTGTTTGTTTTTGTTTTAATGTATAGGGTAATGGAGAAGGCCTCAAATATCCACTCAGGTTCCCCTCCAGCCTGGAGGGCAACGGGGAGCTGGGAACACTGAGAATAAAGACAACTGCTCTGTCTCTGACATGAGCGGAGACAGGTGTACACCCAGATCACATGGCTTGCCTTGAAGCACACAGAGCTGGAGCAGAAATCACACACACACACACACACACGTACGCACGCACAGTAGATGGAGAGAAGGGGAGATGGAGGCTTGGAGTGTCTGGGGACAGACTCTCACAGGTGGGCCATGCCAGGCGGGGGTGGGGACCATCAGGTGCCTCTGAGGAAGAGGGGAGGAAGAAAAGAGGGGCTCGGGACACCCGAGGCACACCTTCTGCCGCTGAGGGGCCTGGGCCTGTGCTTGAGAGAGAGGAACTTAATAAAATATTTAAGGGTGGACACTCAGCTGTGAGCAGGAACTGCCAGCTAAAAATACTCTGTGGCGAGCAGCTTGGAGCAGCCGACTGTGGAGGTGGACTGGAGCTGGAGCTGGAGCTGGAGAGGCCGCAGCTGGCAGCTGAGCCCAGCCCTGGGCTGCTCCCTCTGGCTGAGGGCAGAGGAGTCGGGCCATGGGGCGGCTCCAGCCTGGAGCTGCTCCCGCTTATCAGCTCTGATCCTTCTAGAAACAAATGCAGGTAGCCTGCATGGCTCTCAGACCCCACCCCCAGCCTCAACTCCACGGCCTCTGAAGTCCAGAATGAGCCTCTTACTGGTACCTGCAGCTCTGGCCCGGGCCCAGGCCAGGCCTTCCATCCTGGACTCCGGAACCAGTCCTGAGCCCCTGGGATGCGCTGCATCCTCGCGGCCCAGGCCAGTAGGCAGGAGCTGGGCAGAAGGGCTGGTGCAGCACTGCCAACACTCAGGACACAGAGGGCCAAGGGACAGGCTGGGGTCAGAGGCTGAGGGGGGAGGCGGGCAGGGCTGCGGGACGGGAAGCTGCAGCCCAAGTCCATCTGGCTCTCATCACTGCAGCCCCTCCCCGTGGAGCTCCCTCATTCTCCACAGGGCTGCGGGGACAAGCAGGAGGCCGGCTCTGGGCCCCATGATGGGTGTAGTTGAGGCTGGGGATGGGGACGGGTGCTCTCTGGGCTCCACAGAGACTCCAATGCTGGGCTTCCCTACCTCCAACCCCGGGGCCCCTGCCTGCTCCCCCACGGAGCAGTCATAGTGAGGCCGCAGGTTCCGTAAGCGCCACGCCAGGCTTCATGTCTGAGGACCCAGCCTTTGCTTCTCCAGGTTGTCCTGTCCGTTTAGGTGACTTTCTCCTGGTTCCCTCTTGGCCTTGCGCAGGCCAGTCTCCTTTGGGCTGTGCTGGGCCTCCCTGTGTCCCAGTCAGCGGTTTCTCCTGACTGCCCTGGGGCACCTCTCCTGCTGCCCCGCAGGCCTGAGGCCTAGGCCCTCCGCCAGCAGCCGCTGCCCAGGGACTGGCATGACTTGGTGCTGGCAGCCCTGGCCACCCTGGGGTGGCAGAGAGAATCCCCCACTAGCCTGGACGGGCGTCCCCCCCCCCGGTAGAACACGGCCTACCTCGATGCGGCCGGTGTCCGGCTGGAAGCCGCGCGCAGGGTCCTCCGTGGTCACCCGACACTGGATGGCACAGCCGTTGATGCGGATGTTCTCCTGCCGCAGCCCCAGGTCAGGCAGGCTCCTGCCCTCAGCCACGTGGATCTGAGCGTGGACCAGATCCACGCTGTAGGCAGAGAAAGCGGGGGGGGGGTGAGGCAGGGCACAGGGAGGGCCTCACCCCAGCGGTGCAGCCCACAGAGGCTCCTCCCACCAATGGGGGCTTCTACCCGTGGCTCTGAGGCTGGGCCTACTGTCCCTGGGGCTCTTGGAGAGGCTCCATCTACACTGCAGAACCTGGCAGCAAGGGCAGGGACCCCAGATCTTCCTGTTCCTCACCCTCCTGCTGATGCCACCCACCCTCTCACCCTTGGGTGGGCAAGCCCATCTTCCCCAGAGCCTGCAGGGTGCAGCCTGGGCTCTGCGGAACTCTAGGTCACAGCTTCTCTAGGGACAGCGTAGGGGCAGAAGCCACGGCAGCAGGAGGCTGCTCCCTGGGTACGGTCAGGATGGCGTCTTGCTGGGGCTGGCACTCTGTCCCCCTCCCCCACCCCCGTGTGTCCTTGACTCCAGCAGGGGAAATTTCAGAGTTCAAGGCTTTCCACAGGGTTTCATGAGCTCAGCCTGACTGCCAAACCCAAGTGGAGCAGCTGCGGAAAAGGACCCTCAAGGTCTTAGGCTGATCATCAGTGATGCTGTGGTATGCTGTGTGCTGGCAGATTTTCCCAGATGTTCCGTGTCACCTGCCACCACCCAGGGCAGACCTGTGTGCCACCTCCCCCACGTGCTGTGGACCACACAGATCATAACAACGCCCAGAGGAGGCGGCGCTCGGGGGTCAGAGAGGCTGCAGCTCACCCATGGCTCCACACGGCTCAGCCCCAGGAGGAACCTGACCACCAACCATGAGACACGAAGCCCTTGCTCCAGAGCCGGCAAAGCCTTCCGTCCCTGACCCCCTAGGAAAGACTCCCGGGCCCAGCATCCAGCTGATGTACACACTTTCGTTCTCACCCTAACCCTGAAGTGAGGAGTGGGGGCTTCTGGGTACCTGCTGGGCAAAGGCAGCAGCCTCATGTCTGGTCGGTGAGGCCAAGGGTTTAGGAGGAACTGGAATCAAGAATGCTCCGCCATGAGGGAGGTAGGCTGGCCCAAAGCCAAGGTTTAATGCTTAAATGGCTCAAAATCTTGAAACAATGAAAGCCATTTCAATTGCTTAGAGACCAGGCAGACTTTTAAAGGTCTGAACTCAAAGCTGGTGTGAGAAGAAATGTAGCGTACAATCATCTAGAAAGCTCTGAGGCAAGACACTGCCTCTGCTTTGATCGGGTAATTCCGCTGACGGTGCCCCTCTTCAGGACTCTCTGGATCATAGCACAGATCCAGTACACAAACGGTACACACACGCCTGAACCACAAAAGCCAGAACAACCTAGTTGCCTGATAAGAAATAGGGTGACTGAGTTATAATACATATAAATGGTGGAACAGTATACAGCCATTAAAAATACTTAGCGAGCTGGGAAGGTGGCTCAATGGTAGAGTGCTTGCCTTGCATGCATGAGGCCCTGGGTTCAATTCCTCAGCACCACATAAGCAGAAAAAGCTGCAAGTGGTACTGTAGCTCAAATGGTAGAGGGACAGCGCCCAGGCCCACAGTTCAGGCCCTACGACTGACAAAAAAAAAAAAAAAAAAGTACTTAGAGTAAGTACTGGAGAATGCCTTCAAATAGCATTTTTCTTTTTTTTTTTGGGTCAGGTCGTGAGGCCTGAACTCTGGGCCTGGGCACTGTCCCTCAGCTTTTCAGCTCAAGGCTAGCACTCTACCACTTGAGCCACAGCGCCACTTCCGGCTTTTTTTTTCTTTTTGCTTATGTGGTGCTGAGGAATCGAACCCAGG
>NW_012267270.1:3610525-3624409 GCF_000151885.1 Dipodomys ordii | reverse complement strand
CCTCCTTCCTTCCTTCTTTCTTCTTCCCTCTCTCCCTGTCTTTCTTCTTTCCTCCCTCCCTTCCTTCTCTTCTGTGTGGCCTCATCCAGGCTCCTCTGCCAGCAGAGCCCAGCATTTCATTCAGCCCTGAACTGGGCAGCCTGTGTCTCCCTGTTCCCTGTCAGCTGCCCACTGGGGCGCTAGTAGCACTGGCTGTGAGGACCCTGGGTGCCGGGGTGGGGGGTGGGGTGGGGGGGAGGCGCAGCTTGGGCCTGTCTCCACCACCCTCACCTGCTTTGCAAGCTTGACGGAGTCGCTGGTGAGGCGCGTGCGGAGCTGGGGGTCCAGGTGTGCGGCAGGGGCGATCTCCACCACCTTCTGGTGCCGCCGCTGGATGGAGCAGTCCCGCTCATACAGGTGCAGGATGTTCCCATACTGGTCCCCTGGAGCAGGTGGGAAATGGGGCTCAGCCTTTTGTGTGGACTTCACACACCTCCAACAGCCCCCGTGTGGACACTGGGGCCAGGCAGCTGGGGTGGTCATTAAGTGGTAAAAACCAACTGCCATCTAATTTCAGAACTCTATTTCTGGAGGCATTCCTGCGCAACCCTGAGGCCTTGAACTATCCCAAAGCAGCAGCTATAAAGCAGAAAGAAATGGGCTTGTGCCGCCTGGTGAGGCGGTCCGCGCGGAGGAGTGTGCATGCTCCCCACTCACCCAAGATCTGCACCTCGATGTGCCGCGGCTTCTCGATGAACTTCTCCACAAACAGTGCGCCGTTGCCAAACGCCGCCAGCGCCTCGGAGTAGGCGCGCGTGTAATTCTCCTCCAGCTCCTGCGAGGGAGGGCAAGGCCAGGCAGATGTGAGGCCCTGGCTGTGTGTCCTCTGCCAAGACCCCTGACCACTTCCCAGAATCCTGTGGGGCCACCGGGGCTGTGTGCCCCCGCTCGGCCACCGGCGTCAGCGCCTGTGCTCACCTCGTAGCTGTGCACGACCCTCATGCCGCGGCCCCCGCCCCCATAGGCAGCCTTGAAGATGATGGGGAAGCCATAGGTGTTGGAGAACTCGTGGGCCTCGTGCAGGGAAGTGATGGGGGCGTCAGTGCCGGGGACCACGGGGACACCTGTGGGGACAGGTGCAGGACACTGTAACAGGCTGGCCCCCAACCAAACAGCCCCTCCCCGTCAACCTCCTCGTGAGGAGCTGTGCTTCACCTGCAGCGATGGCGATGGCCCGGGCCTCCACCTTGTCTCCCATCTTACGAACCACTTCTGGGCTCGGCCCGATGAACCGGACCCCAGCATCATGGCAGGCCTGGGCGAAGTCTGCTCGCTCGGAGAGGAACCCATAGCCAGGGTGCACCGCATCCACCCCGTTCTCCTGCGGAGGGTCAGGGAGGCAGCCGCCCTTAGTCCCCTTGAGGTCTAGCGGCCTCTCTGACCTCTTCCCATTCCTTTCTGGGCACCTCTCTCTCCCCTGACTTATTGCTGGCTGGCCTGGGTGCCGGGCACAGCACAAGACGTGGCTCCAGCCTAGGGAGAGCCCTGGGCACTCAGGGCTGCTTGGATGCAGGCCAGGCCAGGCTCACCTTGGCCACTTTGATGATGTCTGGGATGTGCAGGTAGGCCTGCACAGGTGCGAGGCCACGGCCAATGAGGTAGGCTTCATCAGCTTTCTGCCGGTGCATCTGGCCCGTGTCCTGCTCAGAGTAGATGGCCACGGTGCGGATCCCCAGCTCTGTGCAGGCCCGGAACACGCGGATGGCAATCTCACCTAGGGGCAATGGGGCAAGAAGTGAGGAGAGAAACAGGCGGGAGGGGTAGAGGCGGGGTGAGGAGGAGGCCAAGGCGGGGCTGGCCCTGGGAGCACTCACCTCGGTTGGCCACCATGACTTTCTTGATGGGCTTGTACTCCAGGTGCCCCACATTTGGAGAGGGGGCAGTGGAACTCCGGCGGATACCCAGGAGCCGCAGGCCCCCTCGGACGGTCCGGAACTTCAGCATCTGCAGAGGGCAAGCAGAGCCCTGATTAGAGCAGCTTCGGCACCGAGGTCAAACAAACTCACACATAGAAGTCAGTGCCAGCTCTCTCTTCCATTTATGGCCAAGCTCTACAGAAGAAGCAAATTCAAATTCCCACTCACCCTAACGTTCTAGTTCATACCGCAGTCGTTAACACATGGCACTACAAGCTCATAAGAGATGCTTAGAGGGCACCAGGAGACAGCCGACAAGATGAAGCAGCAGAGGAAATAAAGATAGCATGGAAACAGACAGGAAAGAAGTCTTAAGAAGAGAAAAAGAGGGCAAGTGGCTCTCCAGAGTCAGAGATCAGGAGGATCACAGTTCTAAACCAGTCCAAGTAAAAAGTGAGAATCATTCTCAATAAATAAATAAACCAGGAATGGTGGTGCACACCTGGGATCCCAGCTACGCAGCTCTGCAGACCTAAGTAGCAGGACCCAGGCAAAATGGGGGAACCTAGCTGAAAACAACTAAAGCACAGGCTGGAAGCGTGGCTCAAGTGATAGAATACCATCTGAGCAAGCTGAACAAGTATGAGACCCTGAGTTCAAACCCTAGCAACTGAAAAAAAAAGTGAGAGAGAGAAGAGAGAGGATAAAGGAGGGGGAGAGAGGAGGGAGGGAGAGAGGGAGAGAGAGAGAGAGAGAGAGACAGAGAGAGAGAAAGGAAAAGAAGTAAAAAATAACTAAAGCAATGATTAGGAGCATGGCTCAGGTGGTAGTTAGCACACTTTCCTAGCAAGCCTAAATACAAGCCTGATTCAAGCTTTTGAATTCAAACCCCAGTGCTAGAGGGGGAAGGAGAGCCTCTCCTCAGTGTTGGCCCGGGCACACAGCCCAGGCCCCAGCAGGACAATCTCCTGAGCCAACACCCAGCCTGCACTCCACCTCAGGTCCTGCTGGCCAGGCCAGGTGACAATCTAGACCATCCCAAGTGCTGATCCTCACCAGCCTGCTCTCCCAGGAGGAAGCCTCTGCTGTACGCATGTAGGTTTTTTCGTGTAGCCATAGGTATCCTTCTTTCTATGATGGCTACTAAATTAATGATTAATGACATTGACTGATGGCAAGTGCAACAGGCTGTACCCAGAAAAACAAATGCTGTAAGATTCCACTTAAAGGAGGCCCCCTAGAGTGGTCAAACTCATGAAAGAGTGGTGGGGGGCAGGGCTGGGGACAGGGACTGGGGGATTAGTATTTAATGGGGATGGAGTTTCAGTTTCACAAGATGGAAGAGCTCTGTAGACAGACGGCGGCGATGGTTGTACAATAATGTGGAGGTACAAAATGCCATTGAACTATGCACTTAAAATAGTAAGATGGCTGGGCACCGGTGGCTCTTGCCTATCATCCTAGCTACTCAGGAGGCTGAGATCTGAGGAACTCGGTTCAAAGCCAGCCCGGGCAGGAACGTCCGTGAGAGTCTTATTTCCAATAAACCACTAGAAAACCGGAAGTGGTGCTGTGGCTCAAGTGGTAGAGCGCTTGCCTTGAGCTGAAGAGTGCAAGGACAGCGCCCAAGCCCAGAGTTCAAGCCCCACAACTGACAAAAAAAAAAAAAATAGTAAGATAGACCGAGAGCTGGTGGCTTCACACCTATAGTCCTCGCTAATCAGGAGGCTGAGATCTGAAGATCACAGTTTGAAGCCAGCCAGGCAGGAAAGTCTGTAAAATTCTTATCTCAAATTAACAAGCCAGAAGTAGAGCTGAGGCTCAAGTGGTGGAAAGGGAGAGAGCCGAAGCCCTGAGTTCAAGTCCCAGTACTGGCATGGGGTGGGGGGGAAGAGGGACGGGAGACAGGAGAGAGAAGAGAGAAAGAGGGGAGGGAGAGAGAGCATAAGATGGTAAATTTCCTGTCAGGTGCATTATCCAATTTAAAAATTTAAATGAGGCAATTTACATCCTCATTTTATAAATGAAGAATAGCCAGGCCCAGTCTAGTATGAAAACAGTTGCTCAGATCAGAGAGGTCTGTCCAGCCTCTCTATTCCATGGCAGCCTCTACCTTGTACCCTGGCTTTTATCTAACCACGTGACTCACTTCTGGTAAAATTTTAAAATGCTTGACGCAGCCATTTCAGTTTTAGAAGTATAAAAACAAACTCAGTAAATGAAACAAACATTACAGAAGCCCTGTGTCATATGATGGCCTACAAAATGGAAAGAGGAAGAAAATAAAGGAAAAGAAAGAGCATCTTTTTTGGTGGGCTTGAACACCAGGCCCCAAGCTCTCACACAGCTTTTTGTTGTTGTTGTTATTGTTGTTGTTGTGGGACTTGAACTCTGGGACTGGGCGCTATCCCTCAGCTATTCAGCTCAAGGCTAGCACTCTACCACTTGAGCCACAGTGCCACTTGCAGTTTTCTGGTGGATTATTGGAGATTAGAGTCTCACAGACTTTCCTACCCTGGCTGGCTTTGAACTGCGATCCTCAGATCTCAGCCTCTTGAGTAGGTAGGATTACAGGCATAAGCCCCTGGCGCCTGGCCTCTCACACAGCCTTTGTGCTCCTGATTGGCACTCTACCATTTGAGCCACATCTCCGCTTCCAGCTTTATGCTGGTTAATTAGAGATAAAAGTCTCTCAAGACTTTTCTGCCCAGGTTGGCTTTGAACCTTGATGCTCAGATCTCAGCCTCCCCAGTAGCTAGGATTATGGGCAGGAGCCACCAGTTCTAATTCTGGAATTTTCTGTCTTATAATTTTGAACAGAAATGGCCATAAGTAACTAAAACTGAGGAAAGTGAAACTGTAGATAGGAGCCACTGTGAAGAGGGCATGGAAAAACCAGGAAGACACTTCATGGACCAAGAGAGAACAGTTCACATCACCAGCACCAAACTGCGTGGTACCCCTCCTGAGAGAGCCGCCAAGGAGTCTTCCTGTGGGTTCCTGCCTCAACAAACCCAAACTAAGGGAAACCCCACTGAAAAACCGGTTTGCACTCCTCAAACATGTCAAAGGTCATGAGAGACAGAGACTTGGAAATGATTTTTGATGAAAGGAAGCCGAAGAGACAACAACAAAATGCACGAGTGAGCTGGACCGGACCCTGGACTTGCAGCCAGGGGCACTGAGGGACGACTGACAAAGTTCAAATAAGATCTGTAGATTACACAGCGTGGTATCCATGTTTATTTCTGATCTTGCTCACTGGACTGTGCATCCTCATTCTTGGGAGAAAACACTGAAGTATTTGGGGGCTTGGAAGCATCACAACTGCAATTTACATGCAAATGTTCTGGAGAAAATCTGAGAATAATGAAGTACTTGCTTCGTTACTAGTGCTTGGGGAGTTCCAAAAGGGGTAGATTTTGCAACTTTATGTCAGGATTGGAATCACAAGGGCAACTCAAACCTGAGGCCGATTCTAGACTAGGCTTTGGGGCCACATGGCCCAACACCCCTTCGCAGGAGTGGCCCAACTAGGGGCTGGGACTCAGGGAGGAAGGTGACAGTGGCCCTGATGGCTGCTCAGGGTGGCGAATGCAGATATGGGCATCTGTCATCTCCCACTCATAGATCCGTACAACCTCCTGATCCTGAGCTCTGCTTTTGGCAGAGCTGTCCTGGGCTCCCAGGGCACTCTGGTGAGGGCCATGGGGGCTGCATTGGATGAGCTCATTATTTATTTATTTTTGGTCGGTCCTGAGGTCCTCTGGGCCTGGGCGCTGTCCCTCAGCTCTTCAGTTCAAGGCGAGCGCTCTACCACTTGAGCCACAGCACCACTTCCGGTATTCTGAGCGGTTTATTGGAGATAAGAGTCTCATGGGCTTCCCTGCCGGAGCTGCCTTTGAACCAAGATCCTCAGATCTCAGCCTCCTGAGTAGCTAGGATTACAGGTGTGAGCCACTGGTGCCCAGCTCCCAAGCTCATTCTTGAAGAGTGAGCCCTATTTGCAACAAACCCAACAAAAATGGTCAACGTTGGAAGCTTCCCCTCACCAGACATGAAGGCGAGGAACATAAAACAATGAGGCGCAGCTCTTGCCCAGGACGTCACAAGTGCTGTACCCACAGTCTGTCCCATCTGCAGGTGAGCAGCCTCGCCCCTGTGGACAGCCCATGGACACCAAGGCCCTCACACCCCCACCCTCACCCCCACCCCCCACCAGAGAACTCTCAAGCCATTTCCAGTCTGTCTGTCTTTCCCCACCAGGTGAGTTTGTGCGTGTAGGCATTTGGGCATTTATCCGATGGGTGAGTAGGACATTTTTGTTGTCCTTTCTCGCACACCCGCTGTCCTCTTCCATCCCCAGATAAGGGAAGAGGATCCCGTGAGCGCGATGGTAGTGGTGTCACCTGAGGAGCCCCGGAAGGCTGAGCTGGCTCCCCAACACCAAGCCTCTCCCGGGCTGGCAGTCACACTTCACTAGGGACCAGGGCTGAGGGCTGTGGGGGTGTAGGACGCCCCTCCTCCCTCCCTGTGTTCCTGCAGAGCACCACCAAAGCAGGCCTGGATTTGAGACGTGCGCTCCCAGGTGCAGGCGCTGGCCGGGAGCTGGCCTGGCAGATGTTTCTCGTCAGGAAAGTGACAGCGCTTCAGATGAAGTCAGAGCACAGAGAAGCCCACAGGGCCCACAGACAGGGGCAGGACACAAGCCCGCGGCTGGCTCTTCTGTGCTGAGCCCAGCTCTCCTTTTGCCAGCCCCACGACGTGGCACGCCTGAGGTCATGCTCCTCTCAAAACCCAGGTACCACCACCCCAATCTAGACAGGTCACTCTGGGAATCGACCGAGTCAGGAGTGCCAGCCTCCGTCTCGTTTTCCCTGCCCCTTCCTCCTCCCAGATGAATGTGGAGATGGAGAAGGACTCCTCCAGCCTCCCCACAGCCCTGCACGCCCCTCACCAGCACTCCAGCTGCCTCGCTGCCCCCCCCCACAAAGTCCTCGGGGGGCCCCCCACGCCCTCCGCCCCAGCCTTCTGCTGTGCGCTGGTGGCAAGGATCCTGCCGGGCTCCACACACGGGGCAGTTTGTAGGGTAGGACCCACTCAGAGCCAGCCAGACCCAGGCACTGAGCCCTCCTCCCACATGCACAAACCTACCTCAGGGCTGGAGCAGGCGTGGACAGTGGCGCTGACTTGGAGTAGTCACCCTGCTCCTGGCTCCCAGCACACAAGAGGACGTGGCAGAGAACCCACCACAGGCCACTGCTCAGAGGTCACTGGCCCCAGAATACAAAGGTCTCCGGCACCAACTGCTGGAGGCCTGGGCGGTAGCCAAGGCTGAAATCAAGGGAAGGGGCAATACCTCCAGAGGATGTGATGGGCCGCTGGCTACCTGGGAGGGAAGGGGAGGGGTTTGCAGGGTGGAGGTAAGCCAGAGCCCAGAACCTGCCCCCCTTGGAACATCAGGCATGGGCAAGACTCTAGGAAGGTAGCCTGAGGCTGCAAGCTGGCTTCGGTGATGAATTTAGGACATACTGCCATTTGAAGTCAAAGGCACATAAATGTCAGCTTGCAGGTAGAGCAGGCCAAGGAGGCCGCTCAGGAGGGAATACTGCGTGTGATGGGATTGGCCAGCGAGTATTCACTCTCCCCCTGGCTTTGGCCACCACCCTGTCTCTTCCCTATCCCCATCTAGTAAGCCCAGCTCCCTCTCTGCGGGCAGAAAAGCAGTTTTGTTGTCGGTAGTAGCAGCAGCAGCAAGCAAGGCAGTATGGTACCCCCGTCCCTGGTCAGAGAGCCACTGCTGGGCTTGTGGGATTCAAAGGCGACTGTCCTGACCAGGAGGAGCCCTGTCCCTGCCCCAGCAGCCCTGCTGAAGGTGTCTGGCTCAGCACAGGAGCAGGAAAACAGAACAAGGCCTTGCAGACACAAAGATAAAGAAAAACACTATCTTATGTGGAGAACATCTGCACCTTTTTTTAGCAAATGGCTTAACCTGGCTTTTCCTTTGTTAAATCTCATTGCCTTCCTAGACTCAAAGCCAAGGCCTTTCCAAAATTGAATTCAGTTGGAGAAACCCTTCTGTAGGAAAGCTGCATAGAGCCTGGTCTGGAAGCAGATGCTGGTGGAGTGGCTCATCTGGGGGTAGAGCCTGGTCTGGAAGCAGGTGCTGGTGGAGTGGCTCATCTGGGGGTCTCCAATGGTTGGGAGGTAGGAGCTGTTTCAAAACCCCACCCATGCCTGGAAGCTGAAGGAGAGGCCTTTGCAGACACTGGGGGTAGACAGGAAACACCACAGGTTAGAGCCCCCCCCAGGGAGACCCCCAGGAGAGAAGCATGTTTAGGTGGAGAGGGTGGATGACAAGGCTCCAGGCCCCCTGAGGCCCCCTTGGAACCTGTGGCATTCAAGGGGAGCCCTGTCCCCAGCTTGTCCAAGGCCAACCTCTCGCATCCTGGTGTGTCCAGCCTCTTTCCTCACCTTCTTAGGAGGCGGTCACAGATATGGCCCTCAGGCCAGAACTGTTCCAGGTGCTTCCACATCACACAAGGCACACAACAGGTGTGGGGCAGGGGCCAGCATTCCCCTCGGCCCTCCCTGTGCTGGGCCTTGGGGGTGTTGGTGGTAGATGGTTATCAGGAAGTCATGATGATGGACAGTTTGGCTGAGAATGTGCCTTGAAGCTTCTGAGGGCTTCACCTGTTGAGCCCTGGAACTCAGTTGTGTCCGCTGGTCCCGAAACCTTGCTGCTCCCTGTGTTGAGCTCCAGTCCTTCCAGAAGGGAGGCTGTAACCAGAGGCAGGGGCTCTCCTCCCCAGGAAGGCTAGGCCCAGCAGTAGGCTCGGGGATACCATGCTACCTTGCATGCTATGGTGATATGGTGACAAGCAAAACTCCTTTTCTGACCACAGCATGGAGAAATGACATGAGAAGAGCCGTTGCCACTTCCCCAAAACCTTCACCCCGCTTTCCTCTCTCCAGAGTGCTGACAGCCTAGTGAGGTCTGTTTGCTATTTTCTGCAAATGCCGACTGACAGACCCCATTCTTAGCCTCCGGTTGTGCATTAGACACAGGGAAACCAGACAGCTATGGCTGTCACCAGGGGACAGGTAAATAACTCCCTGCATGCCAGGACGAGCCACAGTGAAGCAGGAGCGTCTGGCACACGGGTCTCGCCGCCGCCGCTGCCTCCCAGGACAGCTCACAGAGCTTCCTCCTCTCTTCTGGTTTCAGTTTTCCCCCTGACACTGGATCCATGAACTCCGCCGTCTCCCTTCCAGACGGGAGTGGAAATCATGGCATTGGGACAGTGCCCACAACACTGTGAGATGCGGCAGGACAAAGGTCTTGACGTCATCGCCCCGGCCTGCTGTGCCTTCACGTGTGCTACAGGGCACAGCCGTCGCCGGGCTCTGCCCACTGGCTCGGCTCTGCCCCAGCTGGTGGGGACCCAATGCTGAACAGTGAACCCAGAGAGACCTCTACTCTTTAAGGGGTTCACTGCTATATTCAGGGGATAGCCCACATATAAACCTCGCCAACCCGTCATTCCCTTGTATACATCTGGAACCAGGCGCTGTGTGATTAAGGAACACACTCAAGATCACCAGCCAAGGGGGAGCCCCGCGTTGATAGCTTCCCTGCAGAAGATGGCTAAGTTCTATGTGTGTGAGACAAGTACCTGGACTCTAGGAATATCAGAACTAGAGAAGTACTTCTGATGTTAAAACAAAACAAAAATCTCTGTAGCAGGAGTTCTGTGCTGCCCTCCTGGGAGCTGGCCAGTAATGCCGAACTCATGTGTCCCAGATAAGCCAATTGCCCCCCAAACCATCCATGTTGTGGTAACAGTGCTACTTCAAATTTAAACTAGCTCCTAGGTTACCCCTTGCGCCGAGTAGCAGCGCACATTTTTGTGTCAGGCCAGTTTGGGTCCAGACAATATGGCCACTGTGGGGAGAAGAACCTGCTTCCAATGGAGCAATCTGGCTGGGTGTCGGGGCAGGGCTCCCCTAATGGCTGCTGTGGCCAAGTGATAGGCCTGTGGTATTCCTTCTAGGGTCTGCATTGCTCAGGTCCTAAAGATCTCTGTCTTTACATGGCATCTTCTGAAGCTTCAGAGAACAGTTGAAGGTGAAGGTCGCTCATAGGAGGAGAAGGGCCCGCCCCTGGCTCTGTGAGAGAGGCCAGCAGACCTAAGCGCCTCTGCTACCTCAGAGATGAGCCAGGGAGTAGCCAATGACAAGGAGGAGGCACGGCTCAGAAACAGGCCCCAGGAATCTCCAAATTAACCAGCAAGGTCCTGTCTCCTTTCTATCAGCCTCTACCACCTGCACCTGGCCTGCTCTGCCCTCCCAGGGAGCCTGGACCCCTGCCAGCAAATGTGGGTGAACCAGAAAGAGTATTGGCAGAGGACTCTGCCCTGGTGGCAGTGGCTTCTGATGGATGGGGCTGCTTTCCCCAGGCTGCTCTGCGTTGTCCTAAACGTGTCCACTGGAGGCCCCAGGGCTGGCAGCCAGCAGGGACGGATGAAAGGAGGACGCGCCTGCTTTCAGGTTGCAACAGCCGCTTATCAAAGCGCCCAGGAGAGGACAGACTGAGGCTGAGATTTCTGGGTAGTGAGAACGGTGGGGAAGGCACAAGGTACAATGCAGGTGACAGATACAGGAGCCAGAAGAGAAAATACCAAAGCAGAGAGCCCCAGCATGAAGGCACCAGCTGGGGCTCCAGCTGCCTGGTCTCTTGGCCTCAGCAGCAGAGATGCAGCCAGGGCTGCCGGGCATCAGCCATCACATGGTCCCTTCACTCAAAGGCACAGATAGGGGCAAGGGTGGCCTGAGCTGTTGGTGCCCCCTGGGACTCACAATTTCTGTTTTGACAAGTGGGGGAGACCCGGAGTAGGGAGGAAGAGAGGGGTGCCAAAGGCCTAGAGGGGATTGGCAGGGAGAGGCCAGGGCAATGCTAGGTGGCTGCTCTGTCCCAGCCTCTATGATGGCACTGACTATCTCAGGACCAACACTGCCCTCTGGTGCAGGGAGCTGCCATTGCTGACCTGACCCACAGCCCCTGCCCAGGCTGGGCCCAGGCTGGGCCCAAGCCACCCCCCCCCCCAGGCTTGGCAGGAGAAACAAGTTAGGGCAGCGTTTCTCTCAGTGGCACCCAACCTCTGGGGAAAAGCTCCCAGGGGAAAGTCCCTTGCCCTGATTTCTCCACATACTTCAGGACTCAGTTTAGAAACACCTCCCTGGATGCCCAACAACCCAGTTGGCTCCATTAACCACCCTGGGGCAGCCATCTTCAAACAGCTCTGCCAATGTCCTGCGTTGGGGGCTCCCAAGCTGGCGTCTGTGTCCTTGGCAGGAGTGCACACTGTTTCCCCCTTACCAGACACCGTGAGCACTTCGGGCACAGGGAGCTTCACAGGTTTGCTCCTACTGTTTTGCCAACACTCAGCCTAGCATCTGACAGCAAAGTAATATAAATAACGGGAATGGATGAATGGCTGAACGGGTCAGGCCACACAGTGACTCTGCAGACCAGTGTGTGGCTGTGAGGACTCGAGCAGAAACATCACAGAACGCTTAGGCAAAGATTAATAAGTCATTGTTAATAAGCCTCCCAGGAACTGCACATATAAACTAACAGGACACCCGAGTCTCCCCTCCACATAGACGAGGGCCCAAAGTGCTGCTGACAGGACACAAGGATGGGCAAAAGGGCAGTGTCCACAAACTGAATGTTTGTCTCTCCCCAAATCCACATGTTGAAACCCGGACTTCGGACTTCCTAGTGTGGTATTTGTAAGTCACTGTAGTGGTTTGCATGTAAGATGTTCCCTGAAGGCTCACGTGCCGCAGGTCGGGTCTCCAATGTCCACAGACAGACAGGCATTGCTCATGATCAACTGGCTGTGAGGGATAAGGGCTCTGATCTTATCTACGGATTGGACTCATAATTTGATGGCATTATTGGGAGGTATGAACTAGGAATGGGGTGTGGTAGGAGAAGGTGGTCATTGAAGGCATGCCTGTGAAGGGAATATTATCTCCAGATCCTTCCTGCTTGCTTGTTCCTCCATCACTTTCTGCCATGATGTACTTCCTCACCATGAGCCTACATGGCTATGGACTGAACCGATAAATCAAAATCAATCCTTCCTCCCTTCATGTGTCTTCTCAGGTACTTTGTCACAGCAGCAGAGCAGCTACCAGGCTGTGATGGTCAGGTAAAGTGGTCAGAACACACTCAAGACAGCGCCTGAGGATTGAAACCATGAAAGCTATTTCAGGGCTGAGTGAGGTGATAGGCTTGAGCTCTAAACTTGAATTTAGAATTCTTCCTTTGCAAAGCCACAGACACTGCCTACCACAGTGTGTTCAGGCAGTCTAGGAAGCTTCCTGACCTCCTCCTAACTGCTCTGCCCTGGCTGGACAGTCCCATGGGCCTGCTCCCCACTCACTTCCTCCACTCCCCTCATTATAGGCAATGAACGCTGGCTGGAGTAGACTGGGACTCTCATGCATCCTAGTGACTTTGAGGTCTGGTGAGCCCAGAACAAGCAGGTATTACCCACTTTATGGCTTCAAAAAGCCATGTGATGCTGGGTACCTGTGGCTCACACCTGTAATCCTAGCTACTCAGGAAGCTGAGATCTGAGGATTGCAGTTCAAAGCCAGCCCAGGCAGGAAAGTCCGTGAGACTCTCATCTCCAATAAAGCACCAGAAAACAGGAAGTGACGCTGTGGCTCAAATGGTAGAGTGCTAGCCTAGAGCTGAAGAGCTGAGGGACAGCGCCCAGGCCGAGTTCAAGCCCCATGACCGACCCCCCCCCACACAAAAGCCACGTGACAGATTAGGAAATGAGGTCTTTACCAAGGGACCCAAGGGGGATCATCAGGCTAATCTAATATGTACAGTGTCCTCGGAAGAAGTTTGGACATGGTCATAGATATACACTGAGATGATCTGAAGATACAGAGTGACAATGACTGTGTGACTGGAATGATCATCTACAAACCTGGGAAACCAAGGGTTGGTAGCAAACACAAGAAGAGCTGGAAGAGGGACCTTCTGGGTCCCTCTCCCTGGGTATGGCCCTCAGATGCCCTGATTAGTCTCCAGATCTGTGAGGCAAAAATCTCAGTTGTTTCAAGCCACCTGGTATTGGTCCTGTGCCGGCAGTCCATGAATCCAACGCAGCTGGATTCCCTATAGACACTCACACATACATGGAGCCTAAAACCCAGGGCTGATACAGCCATCCCTGTTTCTCATCTGTTCAGCATGCTGCAGGCCACAGTGGTGGTTTCTGAGCCTGCAGCTATTTAGGTCTGTGCTCAGCCAGGAAAGGCTGAGTGGGAGGCTGCAGAAAGGAGAAGTGAACAGTGACAAGCTGGCATGCACGGCTGCTCCAAGAGCTAGGCTGAGCCAGCAGGAAGGCCTCCTGAAGCAGGGACGCCAGGGACCAGTCTTAAAGGAGGAGGAAGAAGAAGGATGCTCAAAGAAAGGAGGCTCAGAGGAGGGAGGAGGAGGCCCAGGGGTGGGGGTGGCAAGAGCAAAAGGCCTGGTGAATGTACCAGTGAGGCAAGGATTAAAGGAGCTAGAGTGGAGCCCACGGGCAGATAGCTGGGCTCCTGGTAGAGAGCTCACGTACCAGCAAGGAGCGTGGGCTGCACCTTCCATGTCAGGGAACGCTATGGAGAAATCAGGAAGGAAAGAGATTTGCAATGAACAGGGACTACTCCAGAGGTTATGAGGAAGCTGGACAGGACAGCAAAGACCAGAGGTGGGAGACAAACCAGGAAGATGTTCTAATGCCAATTAGAGGTAATAAGGACCTCAGCCAAGGTGGACACAAGGGAATGAAGGAGGGACTGAGCAAGAAATACTTAGGAGACTGCATAGTGGCTCATGCCTGAAAGCTCAACTATATGGCAAACAGAGGGTCTCAAGCAAAAAGCATGAGGTCCTATGTAATAATAGGAAGAAGAAGAG
>NW_012267270.1:3542326-3610465 GCF_000151885.1 Dipodomys ordii | reverse complement strand
AGGAGGAGGAGGAGGAGGAGGAGGAGGAGGAGGAGAAGGAGGAGAAGGAGGAGAAGGAGGAGAAGGAGGAGAAGGAGGAGAAGGAGGAGGGCACCAGTGGCTCATACCTGTAATTATAGCAACTAAGGAAGCAGAGATTGGAGGATCTCGGTTTGAAGCCAGCCAGCCTGAGCAAAAAGTCCATGAGACTCTTATCTCCAATTAACCAGCAAAAAGCTGAAGGAGGAGTTATGGCTCAAGTGGTAGAGTGCTAGCTTTAAGCAAAAAAGGCTCAGGGATAGTACCTAGGCCCTGAATTCAAGCCTAGGACTGGCACACACACATAAAAAGAAATAAGAATATAACTAAAGCAAAAAGGGCTGGGTGTGTGGTTCAATTGGTAGAGCATTTGCCTGGAAAGATAAGGACTTGTTAAACACTAGCACTAGAGAAAAAGAGAGAGACAGACAAACAGGACAAAAATCAACGTCACCCATTAGATGAAAGGCCAAAGATGCAGTGTAGAAGGGCAATCTGGGTTCCCGCTTTCAAGTGAACAAAGGTAATACAAAAATCAAAGGCCACAGAAGTGGATGGAAGTAGAAACCATCGGCTCAACAGGGTCCCCCAAGAACTGGAGATAAATGACAACTTCCAGCCACGGAGGACACTTGGGCAGCTACACGTGAACCTCCCACCCAGGGAGAGCTCTGAGCTGGAGCTAGAGATCATGGAGCTGTCCTCAAAGAGATGATGTGGCAAAATCCACAGAGAGAGAAGATACAGCATTGGGCCTGGGCCAGAGTGCTACCTTGAGAGCTCAGGGCTCCAAGGCTGGGGGATGAAGAACAGCAAGGCTGCAGAGCTCTGATAGATTCAGCCCCAGAGGTCTTCCTGGTGGCTGAAGCAATAGTCCTAGGGATTGGGGAGGGGAAGGCAAGGACAGGAGTAAGCTGAAAGATGAGGGAAGTTTTGTTCAAACTACCCAAGTCTGGACAAGAACTTTGAGGAAGTGTAGGAAAGAGAAAAGCAAGGTGAGCTGGAGGGTACTGTTTTAAAATAAAACACTAACTAGATCTAATGAAATGTAGTAGGTCAAACACAATGGTTCATTTCTATTCCCTTCTGAAATCCCACTAAAACATCAGCAAAAAATTTCTTTTTTAAAGAGCACATGCCACAAGGACAAAGTGAGAACCCTGGCAGTGGTGGATGACAGAGGTCCAGAAAACAGTGACAAGTGGCATGTAGACCCAACCGAAAGGGTAAAAGGACACAGGAGGAAGCTCCCCTAGGAAGTGAATTGGAGCCACAGGCACCCGAAAATCCAGAACTCTGTAGCTGATACCTCAGAAAGTGAGAGAGGCAGAGCTGCAAAATAGCCAGATTTAAGTGTGAGGGAGTGGACAGCCCCCATGCCCCACTCCATCATGCAGCCAGGGGATTCTCCTATCCACGTGGATGGATGGAGACAGCCAGCACCAATGGTTCACCACTCCTCACCATAACGCCTGTGACACAGTCACCAGCTGCTCCCAGATCCAGAGCTACAGACAGACACTCTGGCAGGACAGGCTGGGTCGCGTGCCTAAGGCACACTGCCAGGAGGTTTCAGGGTGCATGGCCAGGTTATCAGATCACTGTGGAACAGCACTTACAAAAGACAGCAGGCTTGGACCCTGCAGTGAGAGGCTGCAGACACAGTCACCAGGCTGCGCCCAGGCAGTGAGGGCAGGTCTGTGGATGGAGATGGCCACTCCTCAGCTCCACAGAGCGACCAGGGACTCATCCTCAGGGGATGAGCCAGAAGACTGCCAGAGACTGCTCTCCAGGAAACCACTACAGTTTGGAACTTGGTTGCCCCTCCCCACTCCCGCATAAGACCCTTGTGTGAAAAGATTTCTATTTTGTCACTAAGAACAAATGTCTGATAGGAGGAAAGGAATGATTGGAACTTAAGGTTTCACAGGTTGCTCATGGTCTAGGGTTGCTTGGCTCCACCATTGTTGACAGTGAAACCGCGTAATGGAGGAACTTCTTCACCCAATTGTGGACAGGAAGCAGAAAGAAGCAGGAGAAGTCCAAGGGCAGGAGAAGTCCAAGGACAAAAGAATCCCAAGAACCAACCCCCAGTGGCCTTCCCCCTGCAGCTAGGTCTCATTTCCTAACCTTTCCAGAACCTTCCCAAATAGTGCCACCACATGGAGAGCTGGGGGGGCGGGGATAGTTCATATCTAAACCATACTATTCCACCTCTACCCCTAAGAGGCTCATGCCCATCTCATAATACAAAATGCATTTAGACTACCTCCGTACCCCTAGGGTTCCAACATCATTCAAAAGCCCAAGTTCACAGTCCTTTATGAGTCTGAAGGCAAACATTTAGCCACAAACCTCTGTAAAATGAAAATCAAATTACATACTTCCAAGATATAATGGCCCAGAGTAAACATTCCTATTTTAAATGGGAGCATTGGGTGGATAGCAAAGAGGGATCAGACCAAAGCAGAACTGAAACCGAGCCAGGCAAACATGAAAGCCTGTAGATCCAAGTCTAGCACCCAGGCTATGAGGTATCGTGGTGGGATCTCCAATGGGCTTCCACAGGCCCTGCACTGTGGCCTTGCTGTTTTTCAGCCCACATGGCTTCTCTCTCTGGCTGAGAAGACTTACTGCCTGCAGCCTTCCTCAGCAGACATTCTACATTCCTGGCACCCCCAACAGTGGTCTCCATTAGAGCCCAGCCTTAAGATTAAGCTTTATGCATCTCCTCTCGGGGGCTGTCTTCAGGTATTTCAATATGCCACACATGGCCGGCCCTCTTGGGCCTTTCTTTGAAATCTGTGTGGAAGCCTCACAGGGAGGGAAGGGTAGAACTGAAACTTCTGAAGCTGTGAGCCCCTCTTCTCTTTATAAGTTCATTATCTCAGGTGTTTGCTATAGTAACAGAAAGCTGACTAACAAAGCAGCCAAAACAGATAACCAATACAGAGCAGTAGTTTTTTAGCTGCTGATTTTGCTTCCTAAGAAAAAGCCTACCTCCCCTAACACAGTGGACCATTGCCTGCAAACTCTGCAAGCCCACTCTTCCCAGGCAAAATGTCACACTCTTCAACGTAAGGGCCAGCCGGACAGAAGCCAAAAGATCAGAAAAACACATTGTTGTCTTAAAGGGAACTCTGAAAACGAATACAGAAAGAAGACACTTAATCAAAACGGAACTATAATCTCTTCAGAGAAACAAGAAAAGCTATGGCATCCATTAAGTAAGAGGCGGCAGTTATTTTAAAAAGGCAACAAGAAGAAAAAAAGCACTCTAGGAAATTAAAAATAGAGTGACAGAAATTTTTAAGCATAATAAATAGAAGAATTACAAGACAATTCAGGACAATATCCAGGAAAAAAAAGGGTAAATAAGAAAAATGGAAAGAAAACAAGAGACTAAGGTCAGTGAACCCCAAATCCAGCTACCTGGAAGCCCCCAGAAAGACAGAACAGAAAGGCGGAGGGAGGAGAGGAGCCCACTTCCCACTGCAGGCACTGAATAGGTTCTAGGAGCCCAGCTTGACCTGGCAACAGAAGGAGAACTTCATACGCTTTATATCCTAGTTTCCTATGGCCATGGTCACAAATTACCACCAGCTGAGTGATTTAAAACATCAGAAATATATCTTCTTTCCATTTTAGAGGCAAGAAATTCAACATCTGTTCTAAAACACTGAAATGTAGGCGTGGGCAGGGCTGCACTCCCTCTGGAGGCCCCAGGGAGAACCCGCTCCTTGCTTTCCAGCTTCCTGTGGTAGCTGGGACTCCTTGGCTTGTGGCCACATCACTTCAAGGCCTGCCTCTGCCTCCACATCATCTTCTCAGTGTAAATCTCTGTCATTTGGGGACATTGGTGAAGGCATTTAGGGTCTATCTGAATAATCCTGAATAAACTTTTCATGTCAAGAGCCGTAATCATACAGACAAAGGCTCTTTTGCTTATAAAGTTAATGTTTAGACTAAGACCTCAGTATCCTCAGAGATATCTTTCCTGAGCAGAAAAAGGTCATGTATGGTGGGACACAGAGATTCACGCTTGTCATCCCAGATACGGGGAGGTATAAGCAGGAAGATCTTGGTCTAAGGCCAGCTCCTGGTAAAAACAGAAAACCTTACTTGAAAAATAAGGCTAAAAAGGGATGAAGGTGTGGCTCAAGTAATAGTACACCTGCCTAGAAAATGCAAGGTCCTGAACTCAAACCCCCAAGTTACCAAAATAAATAAATAAATAAAGTTTAATTTACCAAAAGGGGAAGGAAGCATGCTCTACAAACAGTTGCCAGTATCCTGCGGTTCCTTCTAATCTTACTCCAGCTACTCCACCTTCTCTCCCCAGGGGTGAGTAGCTGACAAGCTCTCCTTCCTTGATTTCACACTGATTAACCGCGTGTGTACCTGTAACCAAGGATTTGTGTTTTATTTTTCAAGAATATTAATTTTGTTTTTAGATTTTTAAATCAGCTTATATTTTTTTGTACAAGGGGGAACTTCACTGTGACATTTACACGCATACATATACACAATGTGGTATGGAACGCAGTGCTTCATGTTCTACCATTTGAGCTACTCCCTCAGCCCTATGAAGCCAGATTTTAACCTTGCTTTTTAAATACAATATTAGAAATCTACCCACATTGGTACACATAGATTTTATTGATTGATTAATTGATTGCCAGTACTGTGGCTTGAACTCAGGGTCTTGGGCTCTCAACTTGTTTGCTTGGTCACTGCTATGAAAATCTACTATGCCACCAATCTAGACTTTTTGTCAGTCAATTGGAGATGGAGTCTATTAGACATTTCTGCCTGGGCTGGCTTTGAACTGGGATCCTCTAGATCTCAGCCTTCCAGGTAGCTAGGATTATAGGCATGAGCCACTTGCACCTAGCCTAGATTTGTTATTTTATTTTGTTTTTATATATTTTGTTCGTTAAAAATATATTTTGCTGGGTGCCAGTGGCTCATACCTGTAATCCTACCTCCTCAGGGGGCTGAGATCTGAGGATCGCGGTACAAAAGCTTGGGCAGTAAAGTCTGTGAGACTCTTATCTCCAATTAACAACCAGAAAACTGGAAGTGGTGCTGTGGCTCAAGTGGTAGAGTGCTAGCCTTGAGCTGAAGAGCTCAGGGACAGTACCCAGGCCCAGAGTTCAAGCCCCACAGCTGACAAAAACAAAAACACTGCAGTGCTGAGGCTCAAACCCAGGGCTTCAGGCATGCTAGGCTTGTACTCTACCACTAAGCAACACCCTCTCATCCCTTTTTTCACTTGAAATAATTTTAAAGGATACACATTGTATTATATATAGTATAGCTTATTCATGCCCAGATAAGGGACTGCCACTGATGGACTAGGTCCATCAGTGCATTCCTCCCAGTCATTTGTGGCCATCCTACCAGCCAGTTATGGTGTTAGAGGCGGGGCCTTTAGGAGGTGGTACAGTCATGAGGACACAGCCTTCCTGACCAGGAGGAATGGCCTTACAAAAGAGATTCCTGAGAGCTCCCTCAGGCCCCTCAGCCCTGGGAGGGCACTATGATCTGTGACCAAAGAAGTGAGCCCTTGTCACCACTTTGATCTTAGACTTCTCATCCCCTAGAAAGGTAAGAACAAATTCCTATTGCTTAGCAACACCTCAGTTTACAGCGTTGTGTTCTAGCAACCCACATGGACCTAGACAGTGCCAACAGACAGGGTTTTTGTTTTTGTTTTGTTGTGTTTTTGTTTTGATGCCAGTACTGGGGCTTGAATTCAGAACCTGTGCACACATCTGGCTTTTATGCTCATGGCTGAGTCTCTACTACTTGAGTCACTCCTTTACTTCCTGCTTTTTCCTAGTTAATGAGAGATCAGAATTTCTTGAGGTTTGTCTGCCCAGGCTGGCTCAGAACTATGATCTTCAGATCTCAGCCTCTTGAGTAGCTAAGATTACAAGCGTGAGCCACCAACTCTTGTCTGTTTCCTTTTTTTTTTAAGCTATGAACAACCATACTGGCAAAAATTACAGTTATCAAAGATGAGTAACAAGTACATGGAGTCCACAATAGTACTTGTGCCACTTTTGAGTATGACTGAAAACAGTCATTAAAAAATTGAGTTCAAAATGTTAAAAGTCAATAACCCCATACAAAAGATGTACAAGAATCTCTCAAGGACCTACAATTAGAAATGCTCTATCAATGAGCAGACACACTTATTTTGGTCAGTCTTGGGGCTGGACTTTGGGGCCTGACTGCTGTCCCTGAGGTCTTTAGTTCTAGGCTAGTACTCTACCACTTTGAGCCACAGCACTACTTCCAGTTTTCTGGTGGTTAACTGGAGATAAGAGTCTCTCATGGGGGCTGGGAAGATGGCTCAGTGGTAGAGTGCTTGCTTTGCATGCCTGAGGCCCTGGGTTCAATTCCCCAGCACCACATAAGCAAAAAGAAAAAAAGCCGGAAGTGGAGCTATGGCTCAAGTGGTAGAGCGCTAGCCTTGAGCTGAAGAGTTGAGGGACAGCGCCCAGGCCCAGAGTTCAGGCCCCGCGACTGGACCCCCCCCCCAAAAAAAAAGAGTCTCTCATGGACTTTCCTGCCCAGGCTGGCTTTGAACCTTGATCCTCAAATCTCAGCTTCCTAAGTAGCTAGGATGACAGGTGTGAACCACCACCACCTGTCAACAGACATATTGTTAATGTCAGTGCCACCAATTATTTCTCCAAACTAATCATAAATATGTGTAGAGTCACCAAAATACAACAGGATTCCTATTTCCCTATGCCATTATCAACTCTTACCTGCCAGAGTTTGATCTTTGTTAATCTTTTTTTTTTTTTTGGAGGGGGTGTCCAGTCGTGGGACCTGAACTCTGGGCCTGGGTGCTGTCCCTCAGCTCTTCAGCTCAAGGCCAGCACGCTACCACTTGAGCCACAGCACCACTTCCGGCTTTTTTTTTTCTGCTATGTGGTGCTGAGGAATCGAACCCAGGGCCTCAGGCATGCAAGGCAAGCGCTCTACCACTGAGCCACCTTCCCAGCCCATGATCTTTGTTAATCTTGTAGGTATCAAATGATATTAAATTTGTCTTAATTTTCAGTTCTCTGATTATTACTGAAGTTGAATATTTCCTCATGATTATGTCTTGCTTTTAGCTATTCTCTTTGGTGAATTGCCTGTTCCTATTACTTGCCCATTTTTCTGCTGACCTAGTTGTCTTTTTTTCTTACTGGGATACGAGAAATCTTTATGTACGTTAGCTGTGAATTCATACTTCATTACATATGTGGTGCCTATGGAATGTCCTACATGGGGATAGTTACTGGGTATTAGGAAGAAGAGGAAGGAAAGGTTGAAGAAGGCAGGGGATAAGATATGGGGTAAATAGAGGGAGGAGGCTCCAGACTCACCTAAAAGCTCAGGCTTCAATAGCATGGAACGCCTCCTCCCTCAGAGATGAAAGATTTTGGGGGTTGGTTCCAATTTTAAAACACTTGTTGTTGTTTTTTAAATAATTTTTTATTGAGATTAAGTGATTCCATAAATTTCACAGCATTGTGAGATAGTGATACTTAAAGTCACAAACACATTTTAACCTTCATGAGGCAAATTGTCATTATCATGGTCTATAAAGTTTGTGAATTCCATGGGCTTTGACAATACAACTATTTCTTCTACATCTGGTGATATGAATGTACATTACTTTCCTTTTGCTTAGTGTAAGCTGTTCCCTCTTTCCCTCTCATTCCCTCCCTGCCATTGCTTAGTTTGTTTTCATCCATGTCGAGTACAGCTGATGGGCCCCTCTGTTGTATATTTTCCCATTTCCCTCTGATTCTGTGTCCTCTTCCTAGAATTCCTCAGATGTACACACATACACATACATGCACACACACATACATATACATACATACGTGGTCAAGAACATGGAGTCATTTAGAAATGATAGGACAAATTGAGTGGAAGTCCTTTGTTTCTTGAGTCCTGTTTACTTTGTCTCATCTCCTTGCATTTTGGATTTAACATCCACATATCAGGGCAACCATGTGCCATTTGTCTCTCTGTTCTTGGCTTACCTTGCTCAAAATTTTTTTTAGTTCCATCCATTTCCCTGTAAATGCCATTATTTTGTTTTTTCTAATGGCTACATAATATTCCATTGTATATAGGTTCCACAATTTTTGGATCCATTCATCTGTAGAGGGGCATCTGGGTTGTTTCCATATCCTAGCTATTGTGAACAGTGCTGCAATGAACATGGAGGTGCATGTGTCCTTGTATCCTGGTTCCTGTTGCTCAGGGTAGATGCCTAGAAGTGGCATGACTGGGTCATAGGGGAGGTCTACATTTAGCTTTCTGAGGACCCTCCAGACTGCTTTCCAAAGTGGTCGTATCAGTTTGCATTCCCACCAGCAATGCAATAGTGTTCCTCTTTCTCTGCATCCCCGCCAGCATTTGTCATTGTTTGAATTTAGAATGTGGGCCATTCTGACTTGGATAAGGTGGTATCTCAGGGTTTTTTTTTGGGGGGGTCCGGTTGTGGGGCACCACTTCTGGCTTTTTTTTCCTTTTGCTTATGTGGTGCTAAGGAATCGAACCCAGGGCCTTATGTATGCAAGGCAAGCGCTCTACCACTGAGTCACCTTCCCAGCCCTCAGGGTTGTTTTTATTTGCATTTCCTTTATAGCTTGGGATGAAGAACATTTCCTTATATGTTTCTTTGCCATTTTTATCTCTTCTTCCGACAAGTCTCTCTTTAGCACCCTTGCCCGTTTAATGATTGGTTTGTTAGATCTGGGAGGGATTAGTTTCTTGAGTTCCCTGCATATAATGGCTATTAGGCCCTTGTCTGCTATATTGTTGGTAAACATTTTTTCCAATTAGTTGGCTGTATTTTTAGTTTGGTTGCTATGTCTTTTGCTGTGCAGAAACTTTTTATTTTAAGGTAGTCCCATTTGTCAAGTCTCTCTCCAATTTGTTGTGACCCTGGGACTCTGTTCAGGAAGTTCCTGCCTGTGCCTATAAGTTCAAGTGTATCTCCTATTCTATCCTGCAGTAGTTTCAGAGTTTCAGGTTTCCATTTTGAGTTGATGTTAGTACATGGCGACAGGCTGGGGCCCACTTTTAGTTTTCAAAATACCCAATTGTTAAACATCTGGCCAGCATCCTCCTCCAGTGCACTGACCCAGCAAGCCTAGAAGGGCTGCCATATTTCTCTTGGACTCCCCCAGGAAGCACAGCCAAAGGAACCAAGCAGCCCAATCCAGACCCATAAGCAACGGCAAGCTACCTGTCACCACAGTGTCTCCAAGAGCTTGAAATAATCAGGTCAAACTGCACCAGAATCTTTAAGAAAAACACCTGGCTGGTCTGACCAGCAAAAGATGCAGAGTAGAAAAAGCCACCTGCTTCTGTCCAGCTCCCTCCTGCTGACCCACCTTACTATGTAGATATCTTTCTAGCTCCATGCTCAGGGCATTAAGAGAGAGCCTTAAATTGCCAAACCTTACGATCAGGACTCTTTCCTCACCTCCCCAAGACCCAGAGCTGACAATGGTGTGAAGATGCCACAGACAAGAAGTCGGAGGCTGGTGAAGAGAGCCCCTTCTCTACTTTTCCTTTTGCTACAGATCCCAAACAAAGGAGCTCCTTTCTCTTTTTTTAAGGGCTCAGCGCAGAGAGGTTTGGATTCTGTCAAAACATGAGGAAGAACTAAGCAAACAGGCGCACTGTGGATGTTTTTAAGATACCTTAGAAGCCAGTAGCAGCACTAATTAACCTATGAGCATCACAAAATAAAATTGCCTTTGATAATCTCTCTTAACAACTTGAAAATTATTCTTCCACCTTCTAAGGGACTGAATTCCTTGTTTATACCCTCCTCACGTCTCCCTCCTCTCTCTCAACCAACACAGGATGTTAAGAACCATAGCTTTTTGATGTGCATGCCCAATATCTATTGTATGGCAGAACTTATCCCTTCCCTCTCTCCCCTCCCCCATGCTCCCACCCAAACAGCATGCGCACTTGCGCGCGCGCGCACGCGCACACACACACACACACACACATACATACACACACACACACACACACACACCAGGCCAAAGGTCTCCTCCTGCCTTCCTTACCACCTTCTTCCCAGGAACCAGGTTCTGGGGTCATCTTCAGCTCTTCACCCATCATCTACTCAAGAAATCCTGTTTGTTTCATCTCTTAAGTCATACAGACTCTCTGCCCTCCATTTCCATGAAATCATCCTGAATTTTTCTATTCTGTCTACTTGAACTATTGTAAAAGCCTTCTAACAATCACCAGGGCTCAGCTGCCAATACACAAGATGTTCTACTGATAGTTTGAGGCCATGCCCCATGGAGCAGTTAAGCCAGCTTTCCAGCCTGCTTTCCCATCCTCTTCAGCCTCCTGTATCCTCTAAGTCCAACCTAGCTGCCTCCTCTGTTCCCAAATGGTCCTCTGCTCCCTCAGATCATTCCACACAGACAGTCCCAGAAAGGATCCCCTCCTTCCCCCACCAGGCCTGGAAGGACTCCTCTCAGCTCCAAAGCCTCACAAAACAGAGTGCATTGTAAACTTTCACATTCTACAATATCAGAAGGGATGGAGGAGAGGGGAAGTCAGGAAGAGTCAGAAATCAGAAATGTTTTAGATTTCTCAGCAGTTTGAGAAACTAGAAAAGTACAAAGCAATTTTTCAAGCTTGTCAAAGAAAAAAAAATTTCCAACCTGAAATTCCCTATCCAGCTAAGCTATTGATTGTGTATGAAGGCAAAATAAAGACAAAGAGTGAGTCAGGCAAAAAGGTACACTCCTTTAATCTCAGCACTTGGGAGACAGAGACAGGAGGAGGATGAGTTTGAGGCCAGGCCAGGTTACAGAACAAGACTCTATCTTAAGACTAAATAAAAAGAGCAAGGACTAGGAAGTGGCGCTGTAGCTCAAGTGGTAGAGCACTCGCCTTGAGCTGAAGAGCTGAGGGACAGCGCCCAGGCCCAGAATTCAAGCCCCACAACCGACAAAAAAAAAAAAAAAAAAGAGCAAGGACTAAACATTCTTTCCAGAAAGGTGTAGATATACTCCACATGAACAGGGAGCAGGAATTGGGGCAGCAGACAGGAACTCTGCCAGGAAAAAGGCCAAGAAACCCCAAGGGGAGCTAGCCAGGCTAACAGCAGCTCACAGAGGGTCAAGGGCACTGGCTCCCACTTCAGGGGCATGCCTCTCTTCAGGGAAACTGAGCCATCATTCCATTTTTGTTTGGGTGTTGGTACTGGAGCTTGAACTCATGCTCAGCTTTTCCCACTGGCAGCTGGCACTCTACCATTTGAATCACAACTCCATTTCTGGCTTGGGTTTTTCTATCTAGGCTGGCTTCACACTTTAATCCTCAGATCACAGCCTTCTTGAATAGCTAGGATTATAAAGTAAGCCACTGGTTTACAGTTTATGGATTATAAACATAAACCGCCAGCTAAGGCATGCTTATTTTAAGACATTTTATGTTTATGCTGGTACTGGGGCTTGAACTTAGGGTCTCACACACTTGGGTCTACTTGCTTGCTGGCAGCTGGTGCTCTACCACTTGAATCACACCTCCAGTTAATTGGAGATGGAATCTTTCAGAGTTTTCTCCCTGGAGTGGCTCTGAACCATAGGATTCCTCCTGAGTAGCTATGATTATAGGATGAACCACCAGCACCTGGTTTGGGTCATCATCCTTACTAATGAGACCTCAAGTGCATGGCCTCTGGCTGAAGCTAAGACCAGATAGCAGCAGGGACCGTGCTACCATGGGTTCCCATGCTTTTACCCCACACCTGAGCAACAAGCCTTCTGTTCCCTGTAGAACACAATACAGACAGTGCCCACACATGTGGAATGGTTCTTGAACAATAACTTTATTGTTCAAATACCTTTAGGCCTCATTCTAGAACAGCAGCAGAGTACCTGCCTAGCAAGCACAAGTTCAAATACGAGTACACAAAAAAAGTTTCTAAGAGTGAGACTTTCAGGAGGTAGTGTCTTTTTGTTGTTGTTGTTGTTTGTTTGTTTTTATTTTGTCAGACTTGGGATCTGAACTCAGGGCCTGGGCCTGGGTGCTATCCCTAGCTCTTCAGCTCAAGGCTAGCTCTCTACCACTTAGCCACAGGCCACTTCCGGCTTTTTCTGTTTATGTGGTGCTGAGGGATTGAACCCAGGGCCTCATGCATGCAAGGCAAGCACACTACCACTGAGCCACTTTCCAGCCCCAGAGGGGGTGCTGTCTTTTGAATAAGGTACTTAATTGTTCAAAAAGTGAATCAATAATATGAAAAGCATATCGTCCCACTCTGGAAGGCTCCATGTTATTACCCACTTCCTGGGAAAGCTAACTCTGGTTCCCCAACTTGACCTCATGCATCCTCTTTCTGGCCGGCTTCCCGCTGGGTCATGGGAATGTTTTTGAGTACAGTATATATTCATTCTAGAGCTCTTGCGGGGGTGGGGGGTTGGGGGGTGAGAGATACAGTGGTTTCCCTCCCCTTTTTCTGTGGTTGGATATCTATTGTTTCACTTACCTGTGGGAAACTGGTCTAAAAGCAATTCTGAACATTTAAATTGTGTACCATTCTGAGTATCTACTAGATTCCCTCACAGACACAAATGATCACTTTGTCAAGCAAATCCACCTGTCCACCTCTTAGTCACTAAGGCAGCTGATTATCAAACTGACTGTCCTGGTAGCAAAGTGCTTGTGTTCAGGTAACCCTGGTTTTATTTTACAATGGCCCCAAGAGTAGTGAAGCCATCTCAGATATGTGGAGATGAGGCCACGCAGTACTTTAAGTGGAAAGGTAAAAGTCCTGACTTAATAGGGAAAGAAAACAATCCTCTGCTGAGACTGCTAGGATCTTTGGCAAGAAAGAAATTTTCTATTTGTGAAGCTGTGAAGAGGGAAAGATTCGTGCTAGTCTTGCTGTTGCACCTCAAACTGCAAAAATTAGGGCTACAGTGCGTGATGTGCTTAGTCATTCACCTCACTTCATCCCGCGCGCAGGCCTGCGTCATGACGCCAGAACAAGGAAGTGAGCGCAATGCGCTCATGTCTCCTGTTGTAGCATACTGCTGTAATTGTTTTATTTTATTAGTAGTAGTTTTGTTAATCTCTTACTGTGCCTAATTTATAAATTAAACTTTACTATAACGTCTGTATGTATAGGATAAAGCAAAGTATCCTTTTTGTTTGTTTTTATTGGTCCTGGGGCTTGAACTCTGGGCTTGGGCACTGTCCCTGCGCTCTTCCGCTCAAGGAGAGTGCTCTTGGGCCACAATGGTACTTCCAGTTTTCTAGTGGTTTATTGGAGAGTAGAGTCTCATGGACTTTCCTGCCCAGACTGGCTTTGAACCCAGATCCTCAGATCTCAGCCTCTTGAGTAGCTAGGATTACAGGCTCATGAGCCACCAGTGCCAGGCAAAGCAAAGTATCTTTAGGAGTTGATTCAAGCATCTACTGGGGGTCTGGGCCAGAATTCAGAGGATGGGGATGTTGGGCACCCTTGTTATGTAAACACTGTAAACAGAACTTGGTCCAGGAGCCCTGCAAGGGAACTTTCATTTCCTGCCTGCTCTATGCCAGGCACCTTCTGGCTCACTTCATTCTCTTTGGCTTACTGATAAGAAAAATGAGGCTCAGAAGGACCTATGAGAAGTAGCCAACTCAGGAATAATTAAGGCCATCCAATTTCAGGGCCTCTGGTTTTTCACCAGAGCAGCCTGGCTGGGTGCCTGGTCCTAGTACAGTTCCAAAAATGCTTAATTGAACCAAAATAAAATAGAATTGGAATTCAAAAGTTCTACCTGAGTTCTAGGATCTAGAAAAAGAGGCTGAAGGTCCTCTGTGGTAGGTAGTGGTTACAGATGATAGAAATGGTTTAAGTAGCTCTGAGATTTGAACTCAGGACCCCATGCTTGTTGGGCATGTGGCTTGAGCCACATCCTCAACCCTTTTTGGCTTTCTTTGTCAGGTAGGATCCTGTGGTTTGCCCTGGGCTACCTTCAGACAGAGCTCCTCCAATCTGTGCCTCTTACCTATCTTTGATACTATACCTGGCCCACCTTCTGTGTTTTTAAATTAATCATCACTGATCTCCACATCTCAGCCTTCTGAGTAGTTATAGGCTTGAACTACCAGCACCCAGCACAGTTTTCTCTCCTACACCGAGGTATTTTGAACTATTATTTGTATGTGGTATAGGGTAGGTGTCCTTTTGCATGTAGAATTAAGTCGCTTCAGTACACTTATTGAAAAGACTCTTCTCATTAAATTGTCTCAGCTTTCTTATTGAAAGTTAGTTAACCATAAATGTGAGGGTTTATTTCTAGACTTTCAGTTCTATTCCATTTAAGCCAGCACAAAACTCTCTTGATTACTGTAGCTTTGTAATAACTATTCAAATTGAAAAGTTAAATCCTCCAATTTTGCTCTTTTGTAAGATTCTTCCAACCAAGATTGGGGTCCCTTGCATTTCCATATGAATCCTAGATCATCTAGTTGCCATTTCTGCAAATAAAGGTATCTACAATTGTAATAGGGACTTCCATGAACCTGTAGGTCCCTGGCCCATAGGCACATTGGCTATTCTATGTATTTATTATTGTATCATTCTGTTTATGTTGGTTTACTGTGATTTCTTTTGTTGTTGTTTTTGGTTGTGGGGCTAAAACTCAGGGCGTAGGTGCTATCCCTGAGCCTCTTTGTGCTTAAGGCTAGAGCTCTACCACTTGAGCCATAGTGCCACTTCCAGTTTTTGAATGGTTAATTAGAGATAAGAGTCTCTTGGGGACTTTTCTGCCTCAGCTGGCTTCAAACTATGATCCTCAGATCTCAGCCTCTTGAGTAGCTAGGGTTACACGAGTGAGCCACTGCACCCAGCTTACTGAACTACTTTCTATGAAGGACATGAAGACTATGGATTCTGAATCTGTGGGGGTCCTGGAGCCCATTCCCTGATACCAGCCAGAGATGAGTGAACAACAGATTTTTGTGTATTGTTCTTGTGTCCTTCTGAACATACTGATTAGTTCTAACAGATTCTTCGGTGATTCTCTAGGTTTCCTATGTAAGATTGTGTCAGCCAATTCTTCTACTTTCTCCTTTCTAATATGGATGCCAGTTTTTCCATTATCTTTCCTATTGGCCACTGGGCAGATAGATTTGGAACTCAATTAGCTGTGATTTGAAAGTAGCTAGCTTCTCACTCACCAGCAGTCAGACAGCTCCTTCCCCTGAGGGCTTCCCTCCCACCTCCCACCCCCAGGGCTTCCTGGGAGAGGCTTTCTTGCCTTGTGACTCTTACTTCCCTATATCCCTTTCTTCTCTGCCAGGAAGGCTGGCCCTGTGTTCACCAGCTCTTGGAAGCCCTGCCTGGGTCCTCACTGATCAGTCAGTAGGAATCAAAGTCAGGAGAGATGTGGAGTGGCTCTGCTCTGCCCTGCTACCCAGGAGTCAGCAGTAGACAGCGCACGAGGCAGCATCATGGTTGATGGTTATATCACCCTTCCCTGCCTGCCAACCTAAGCTGCCCTCCTCTGGGCATTGGCCACCCTGGGTCTTGTGATCCCTTTGTGAAGGACCCCACCCATCACAGTCTCACCTTCTCCTCTCCCCACCTCTGACCACAGCCCTTCCCTCACGGTGTACTCATACTCAGGGCACCCTCGGGTAGTGAACACCCCAACAGGGCACCCAGATGAGCTGTACTTTTCTCCCTACCATGGACCTGAGCTGGGATCTCAACTCAGGCTTGCACTGAAATAAACGTGGAGCACAGAGAAGAGCAAGTGACTTGGTGCCTGCCACATCCGCCTGAGACCACAAAGCAGGCTCCAGCCTCTCAGGCAGCTAAAGTCCGGCCAGGGCTCACTACGGTTACCCGGACCCGTTCCTTTTCTAGTACAGCCTGTCCTCAGGGTGAAAAGTTAAGACTGCTAAATGAGCAGGAGGTCCCATATTTTTACTTACTACTTACTTATTTATTTGTGTTGGTTCTGGGCCTGGGTGCTGTCCCTGAACTTCTTTTGCTCAAGGCTAGTGTTCTACCACTTAAACTATAACTCCATTTCCAGCTTTTTTTTTTGGGTGGGGGTAGTTTATCATAAATAAGAGTCTCATGGACTTTCTTGCCCATGGTGGCTTCAAACTGCGATCCTCAAATCCTTAACCTCCTGAGTAGCTAGGATTTTAGGCATGAGCCACCAGGGCCTGGAAAATTTGCATTTTTAACTATTGAAAAATTTGGTAAGTTTTGCCATTTTGCCACATTGGCTTCAGAAGTGTATTTTTAAAAAAAAAATTTTTTTTTGGTCCAGTTGTGGAGCCTGAACTCTGGGCTTGAGCACTGTCCCTCAGCTCTTCAGTTCAAGGCTAGTGCCCTACCACTTGAGCCACAGCGCCACTTCCGGCTTTTTTCTTTTTGCTTATGTGGTGCTGAGGAATGGAACCCAGGGCCTCAGGCATGTAAGGCAAGCGCTCTACCACTGAGCCACCTTCCCAGCCCCAGAAGTGTATTTATTTTTAAACTTATATTAAAATTTTGATACCTAAAAATATAAAGATTGTATATATTAATGGGGTACCACAGGGTATGTCCCAATACACACACACACACACACACACACACACACAGAGTCTTTTTTTTTTTTTGAAGTGCTGGGAATCAAGCCCAAGACACCATACATTCATAAGTTATACCACTGAACTATATTATCCCCAACCCCTCTGTCATGTTTAAATCAGGTAAAACCTATGTGTCTCCTAAGGCATTTATCATTTATCATGAAAGCATTGAAAATCCTTTCTTATACCTTTCTTTTTTTGGGGGGGGGGTCCAGTCATGGGGCTTGAACTCTGGGCCTGGGTGCTGTCCCTCAGCTCTTCAGCTCAAGGCTAGCGCTCTACCACTTGAGCCACAGTGCCACTTCAGGCTTTTTTCTTTTTGCTTATGTGGTGCTGAGGAATCGAACCCAGGGCCTCATGCATGCAAGGCAAGCTCTCTATCACTGAGCCACCTTCTCAGCCCTCTTATACCTTTCTGAGATAAGCAGTGTAAGGTTATTATCTATATTCACCTTCCTGTGCAACAGCCTCCCAGAGCTTCGGTTAACTTCGTACCCGCTGGCCCACTTCTGTGGGTGCTCTCTGCTCCCACTCTCCACAGCCTCTGGTATTCTCAACTTCTATGATATTAACATTTTTATATTCTATATGAGTGAAATCATGAGACACTGGTCTTCCTGTGCCTAGATTATTTCATAACATAATGTCCCCAGTTCCATCGTTGTTGCAAATGACAGGATTTCATTGCTTTTTATGGCTGAATAGTATTCCTTTGTGTATATGTAACACATTTTTTAAAATCTATCCATCAATTGATAGACACTTAGTTTGTTTCCATCTTCTGGGTACTGTGAATAGTGTTGCAATAAACATGAGAATGCAGCTGCTCTTCCACATACTGACTTCATTTCCTTTCCATAAGTAGTGAGATTTCTAGCTCCTATGACAGTTCTAGTTTTAATTTTTCAAGGAAACACTGTGCTGCCTTCCATAAGGCTCACGCTAATTGATAACAGTGGGTAGGAGTGCCCATCTCCCCACATTCTTCACCAGCACTTGTTATCACTTGCCTTTCTGTTGTTATTCATTCCTAGTGGGCTGAGGCAGCTTTGGTGTGCATATCCTTGATGATACCTTCTATTGAGCATTGTTTTCAGACACCTGCCAGCCATTGGTTTCTTTGGGAAAATGTCTGTTAGGGTCCACTGCCTGTTTTTATGGGCTACTTGATTTTTCGCTATTGTATTTTGTTCCTTATAAAGTCTGGATATCAACCCTTTGTCAAATGCACAGTTTGCAAATGTCTCCTCCCTTTCTATGAACTCTTTGCTGGTGACTGATTCCTTTGTTGTGCAGAAGCTTTTAATTTGGTGGAATCCTATTTATCTATTTTTCCTTTTGTTTCTTGTGCCTTTGGATTATTTGATGAAAGCTCTTTGCTCATTCCAATTTCATAAACATATTTGTGTGTGTGTCTGTGTACGTGTGTGTGCACATGTGTGTCACTGGTTCTGGGACAGCCTGTGTGCTGTCCCTCAGCTTTTTTGCTCAAGGCTAGTGCTCTATAGCTCCACTTTTTAAATTTTTGCTAGTTAACTGGAAATAAGAGTCTCAGAGACTTTCCTGCCTGGACTGGCTTCAAATCCCAATCCTCAGATCTCTGCTTCCTGAGTAGCTAGAATTATAAGCATGAGCCACAAGTGCCTAGCTCCTCTGCATACATTTTATTTTTAGTAGTTTCATTGTTTTGGGTCTCATAATGAAGGCTTTTATTCATTTTGAGTTGTTTTTGTAGCTGGTGAGAGACAGGGATCTAGTCTGGTCATTCTGCATGCAGACACCAACTGACAACTTCAGATACCTGGGACAAACAGGGCCTGAGGTAGTGACTGAATCTACCAAAGCCCCAGGACAGACTTCCTTTACAAACTGCAGTCCCAGACTGGAAGCAGAAAGGCCACTAAGAGTGGAAGGGCCACTTTCTCAGTGCCCTGGCCTGCAAAACAATAATGTCCTTAATATCTGAGTACCAGGCCCTAGACCAGGCACCCACCATCCAGGGCATCTCACCTCCCCATATTTACAAGACTAGCATTATTCCATGTGATGGTTTTAGTAGGCCATTGCTTGCCTACTACAGTTATAGTAAACTGTACTGCTCTTGGCCGTACAGAAGTACTCATCTATCTAGCAAGTGCTTTCAGTTGGTATTAACTGTACCCTTGCCTAGTCAGCAGGGCAGACATTACCTTTGTTTTATACAGGAGGAGGACAGGCCCCCATCTCAGTCCCCAAACCCAGCTCCCACTCTCTGACCCTGTTCTGGCACTTCCTGACTCTTGGCTGTGCTTAGGTGAGTCAAGGAGTCCTGTTAATGTCCCTGAGGGGATGACTTCCAGCTCATGGCCCTGGAGCTTTAGAAGGATTAGGGTGAGAGCATCAGGGTCTGTGCCCGCAAGAGACAGAAATTCAGCAGGGCCCTGGTGGCTCATGCCTCTAATTCTAGCTATTTAAGAGGCTGAGATCTGATAATCACAGTTCAAAGCCAGCCCAGGCAGGAAAGTCTGTCAGAGTCTTATCTCCAATAAAACACCAGAAAACTGAAGTGGTGCTGTGGCTCAAGTGGTAAAGCACTCATCTTGAGCTGAAGAGCTGAAGGACAGCACCCAGGCCCAAAGTTCAAGCCCCATGACCGACAAAAAAAAAAGACAGAAATTCTTATGTGTGGGGGTATAAGCATACAATTCTAATGGAAGGAAAAAAAAAACAAACACAAATAGGAAAAGACATGGCCAAATGAGAAAGGGGTAAGCAGGAAGGAAGGGGACTGTAGAGGCTGGAAGGGTGCGGTAAGGCAGGAACTGCCCCCAGGTGGACCGGAGAAGTTGGAGAAAGCCCAGAGTCCAGCTGGATCGAGTCTGGACCATGTGTCACCACTGTGATTTGAGAAAGGGAAAGGTCTTAAACAACAACCAAAAAAACTGGTTTGGCTGGGCATTGTGACTCCCACTTATAATACTAACTACTTAGGAGAAGGAATTGGGAAATCAGTGAGTAATGTGAGGCCAGCTACACAGGAAGCATAAATAGGAGGATCAGAGTCCAGGCCAGCCCAGGCATAAATCTAGTTCCTATTAAAAAAAATAACCAAAAGTTACAAGGACTGGGGGTATGGTTCAAGCAGTGGAGTGGATGCCTAGCAAGCACAAAACCCTGAGTTCAAACCTCAATACTGCCAAAGAAAAAGTAAGTTGAGATTCTGGCTTTGTTATTACCAGGTAGCCTGACCTTGGGGAATTCACTCTACCTCGCTACACCTGCTCATCCATCTGTGTAATAGGTTTAAACCTCCTCCAGCCCCAACACAAACAGCTGACAATTAAGGGATCCTGGGGCATGTGAAACTCCAGATTGTCCCTTCAGCCTCAGAAACTGTAAACAACAATACATGCTTTAAGGATTATGACTAGATTTGTACAACCCAAGCCAATGAGTATTTACTGAGCACTACTGACTGCCAACCACACTACTGGAATGGATAAAGATAATATAAAATGTGACCTCCGCTTTTAAGAAAGTTAACTATTTCTCCAAATGCTGGATGTCTTATATAGGAAGGAACTTCAGAAAGGGATTTGATGGAACTGAGCAGAAAGGGATCTAGAGAACATTATGACTCCATTGGGGAGAGTGAAGGAATGGTCACAGAGGAAGGGCTGGACTTGGGCTCTGAGGAAGATCTACTGCCGCCCAGCTGACCTATGGTCCTGGCAAATGGCACCAACATGTGCCCAGCAAGTGAGAGGAGAAAATTCCTCCAGCCAGTGGTCAGACTTGCTCTGGTCAGGGTCAGGGTCCAGCAGAGCTGGTTCAAATCCTCATTCTGAACCCGATACTTTTTTTTTTTCTTTGTCGGTTGTGGGGCTTGAACTCTGGGCTTGGGTGCTGTCCCTGTGCTCCTCAGCTCAAGGCGAGCGCTCTATAGCTTGAGCTATAGCACCACTTCTTGTTTTCTAGTGGTTTACTGGAGATAAGAGTCTTACAGACTTCCCTGCCTGGGTTGGCTTTCAACCAGGATCCTCAGCTCTCAGCCTCCTGAATAGCTAGGATTACAGGTGTTAGCCACTGACACCCGACTGAACCCCTGATCCTTATAAGCCAGGTTTCTGGGAGAACTAACTTGTCTAAAACCTTGAAGAAAAAAAAAAGGAATAGCAATTCAACTTTATTCATTGGGAAGCTTAAATAGGAGCATTTGTGTGAAGCAGCTTATAACAGGAATGACTTAACACATCTACCAACTAATAATCATCAACCTTGAATAAGGCTCCACTGCTGATCTACAATCAGACTTTGGGAGATGATTATTATAGTTTGGCTAGGAAATGTCCCCCCAAAATGGCTCATGAGCAGGCACTAGTGGCTCATGCCTATAATCTTAGATACTCAGGATGCTGAAATCTGAGGATTGTGGTTCAATGTTGGCCAAGACAATAAGTCTGTGAGACTCTTATCTCCAATTAATCACCAAAAAGCCAGAAGCAGAGCTGTGGCTTGAGTGTTAAAATGCTACTAGCCATTGAGCAAAAAAGCTCAGGGAAAGTTGAGTAAAATAAAACACAATAAAAAAACAAAACAAAACAAAAAAACAACTCAGGCCAAGTTCACGTCCCAGGAACACTTCCCCCAACCCTACCACACCTACACCCACACATATACACAAAGGCTCATGTCTCTAGTAAGTAAACCCAGTAGCAATGAACATTGGATTATGAGGACTCTGAACTAATCAATGCAATCCAATGATGTATTCAGAAATTGGTGGCATTTTGGAAGATGGCAGAAACACTTGGAAGTGAGTTCTAGTTGGAGCAAGTAAGCACTGGGGGGGGGGAGTTATATCTTTGGAGGCATATCTTGTCTTGAGCCCCCCCCTTCCTCTTTCTCTCTCTCCCCCTACCTCTTTCTCTCCCCTGCCCTGCCCCTAACCGGTTCCACCAAGCCTTCTCCATCATAATGTTCTGCCTCATCACAAGCCCAGAAACCACAAAGCCAAGTAACTGTGAACTGACACCAAATAAACCTTTTCTGCCTTAGGTTTCTCATGTCAACTGTTTCATCCCAGTGACACAGGCTGACTATCACAATCATACATTCCATCAGGGAAATGTACATATGTTGCTTGGGTGATCAGCACGGAGGTGATAGGTAAAACCTTAAGAAAGAGCGTGGCCTTGGCAAGGTGGGGAGGAGCCACCATGTTCTCTAGAGACCTTAGCCCAGCCCATCAGCAGATGTTTCCAGGGGAGTGGAAAGCAAAAATGCAAGGAGGAGAAACCAAGCGGGGAATGAACCTAAAGAAGGGCAAACACAGTTGTCATATTACAGAGCAGGAGCCCCAGAGAAGTTTCAGGCAGCGAGCAGGCTCCTGTGGTAACAGGAGCCCTTTAGGCTGTGGAAAAGGTGGATGGTAACCAGCAAGAAGGCTGGAATGGCACTACAGTGTTAAAGATGATAGACACAAAGGAAAAAAACCACATTCATTTGGCCAATCGGTCTTGACTGAGCCTTTATAAAACATAGTTCCTGTTAAGCACTAGAGAGAAACTTGAACAACAGAAAAGAGGTCCTGGTCTGCACGAAACTGACCTTTTATTCCAGTAAGAAAGAGGCCAAGTGCACACAAAGTAAGTACTGTGTCCTTTGCCTCAGACCCCTCCTGATGGTAGGTTTTCCACAGTGTCATGAGAAAAGGCTCCAGCAGAGAACAAAGCCAGAGGAGCCAATCCCTCCAGGTCAGATGGTACAGTTCTTATCAAGTGCTGATCTTGGGGAGTTTGGGACAAAGCAGAGGGAAAAAGAACTGGGTGTCAAGGTCATCTATACCCCTCCTTTACCTGTGCCCAAATGCACACAGAACCTCCACCTTCTCCTTGAGTGGTTGTCCCATGACTTGGCAGGAGCGTGGCCTGTTTACAGTTATAGATAAAGAGCCAGGGGCCACAGGGCCTTATCAGTTCTCCTCCTCCTGAACTGAGGGAAAGGTTCCTCCCAAGCAAATGAAGTTCTCTGTCCCCCAATGGGAGCAGGTCCCACTTATACACCAGGCATCTGGCATCCTAGCACACAAGCCGGGGCATTTTCCCTCCCTGCTATCCAGGTTGCTTCACACCTTGGACAGCTGACTTAGCACAAGCTGGAAGGCAGACCAGGCCTTCTGCCCTGCAGGTCCAGGACACTGCCGGATGGCTGGGCAGCTAGAACAGAGCACACCGGGCCCTGGTCTGGACCTGGATTAAATTAAGCACAGAGCCTGCCCTGATCACTGGTAGCTGTGCATGTCCACAGGGGACCCCAGCCCCGGGCAACCTGTGCCCTTCCTTCCTACGGCCTCCATCACACAAAGGCATGCTGGCCTAGAACTCTGGGATCCACATGCCTCATGCAAGGTCTCAAGCAGAATCTGTCTTCAAAAAAATGTCAAGCAGGTTACCCACCCTTCACCACAAATGTCCCTGAAGGATCTTGAGAAATGGTTGACTCTCATCATCCACTTGCTGCCTGTCCTCTAAAGACCTGTTCTCAGTGCTGACCTCTCCTTTTCTTACACGAAGGTTCCCAGCTCCCAGAGGGAACAGTGGCCATGGGCACAGGTGGGTACCCTTATACCAGCCAGCTCCCAGAAGGTCCGGCAGTTGGTCTATAGAGCTCCAGGGAGGTCAGGATGATTCTGACATCGGGGCACTCAAGTCTGGGCCCAATGTCCTCTGCCTATGTATAACTGAGCTTCCTGAGTGAGTCCTGTCACTGACCATGCAGTACTGCCTTCCCCTTTGGCTCAAAGGGAGACAGAAGGCTCTGTTTGACTGAGGGACCTGCAGTAGACTGTTGGAGAAGAAAACAACAACAACAACAACAAACAAAACAAAACAGGTCAGAAGAGCTGGGAGACAGGCAGTCAAAAGCCACTGCCCACAGGTTCTGATATAAGGATTCAAGGGCAGTTGGCATTTGAGCTGCCAAAACAGAGGGAGGGAACAAATGAAGCAGTGGTACTCATTAGACACTATGTGGAAAATGAACTACACAACTTGTAGGTGGAGGATGGGGAGGGAAAACTAAGGGAGAGCAAAGGCAGGAGTGACGTTGTCCAAAAAGAAATGCACTCATTACCCGAGTTATAGATCTGTAACCCCACTGTACATCACCTTTATAATAGCAATAAAAAAATAAAACAGAGGGAGGACCAGAACTGGAGTGGTAAAGCCAGCCAGGAGAAAGAGGGGATCTCTGGAAGAAGAAAGCGTCTTCCTTCCATCTGCCACATCCTCACAATGCTTCAGGTTGTCCATCTGAGAACAGGTGACATTCCCCGTTGTTTCTCCCCATAGGGTTAGGAGACTGCTACCTTACCAGTGGTCAGTGAGCTGGTGGCTAGGTATGATTTCATCAGCAAGTTAGACCTTTATGATTTCATTCATTCATCCTTTTATTCTTATTTCTTCTCATTAAATTCAATAGACAAGCATTCATTTGAGTCATGCCAATAATCTACAAGTTTTGTTTTGTTTTTTGGGTCTGGTCATGGGGCCTGAACTCTGGGCCTAGGCGCTGTCCCTCAGCTCTTCAGCTCAAGGCTAGTGCTCTACTTGAGCCACAGCGCCACTTCTGGCTTTTTTCTTTTTGCTTATGTGGTGCTGAGGAATCGAACCCAGGGCCTCATGCATGCAAGGCAAGCGCTCTACCACTGAGCCACCTTCCCAGCCCTAATCTACAAGTTTTGAATGCCTGAATATATTGAACACCACCCAAATGACTGCACTTGATGCAGGGTCAGCCCAAAGCCCACCCAGCATGAACAGGAAGAGTCCTCTCCTCCCAGCACCACCCTACCACTAAAGACAAAGCACCCTACTGAGCCTGGGTGAGGTCCCGTGGGGAAGCAGTCAATAGAGCACTGTTCTGTCTTTAGCTTGGCCTCCTGAGCCCTACTCAAAGAGAGCTTTGCCTGGTTCACTGTGGTGTGACTGTACCTAGAGAAGTCTACTAATGAAGTGCAAGTTGCCCTGACCCAGGCCAAGGTCTGAAGTGCATGGAATCTGAATATAGTCTCTAGAAAGCCAGCCAGAACTGAAAACGCAGTGTCAGAGTTTGGGTCCTTTGGGTTTAGGACCCCACCTGGCAATGACCTTCTGTTCACCTCTTCTCCTTTTGTCAGAGCTGGCAAGTTGGCTTCGGCTTTGTAACTCTCCAAGGGAGGGAGGGGGAAATGCCAGAAGGTGTGCCCTAGACACTCAAGCCAGAGCTTGGGGAGAGGGCCAGACTGAGCAACCATGTTATGTCCTGGCTCCCTGTGCTGCTGCTGCTGCAGCAGTCTATAACAACTCCCAGCCCCCACCTTGGAATCAAGACAGGTGCTAGGGCTTCCTTTGCAGATGAAGGCTGCTGATTCCATACCTGCCTTGACACTTGCTGCCCAGTGGAGGTGGCTGGGTAGGTGTGCAGCTGGAGAGATTGGCCACATCTGCTTATACTTGAATGAGCATGGCTGAGGAGCCTTCCTAGAGGAAGAGGAACAAGAGTCTGACAGAATGCAGGTCTTTTCTTGGGCTTTCTTCATGCCGGGGGGGGCCTAAAGACAATGTCCAGTGGCACTGGACATGCAGATACTACTCCTTATGAGCCACCTCTGCTCAGGCTTCATTCTTACATACACACAGGAGGTGGAAAAATGTTTTTAAATTTTTTGTCAGTCATGGGGCTTGAACTAAAAGCTTGGGCATTGTCCCTGAGCTCTTTTGCTCAAGGGTACTACACTACCACTTTGAGCCACAGCACTACTTCTGGTCTTCTGGTATTTAATTGGAGATAAGAGTCTCATGAACTTTCCTGCCCAAGCTGGCTTTGAACCATGATCCTCAGATCTCAGTCTCCTGAATAGCTAGGGTTATAGGCGTAAACCACCAGTGCCTGGCTGGGAAAAAATCTTTAGAATAGTGTCTCCCTTTCCCTAGATTAGAAGATGGACACTTTTAGCTCTGCCCGTAGTGGACATGTGACAGGATGTGACTGGATTAGCCCAAAAAGATCATCACAACCATGGGTCTGTCCAGTGCAGCAGCCTGCTGAGTCTATTGCCTCTGGGGTCCCGGTGCCTTGGACATGATCACCCCTCCAGGAGTCCAGGGTCATGGAAAACAAGAAGTGAAATCAATTGTAGGGTGCTATCATACAGCATTACAACAGGAAAGCGGGGGTGGGGAGGGCTAAGAAAACAAGGGCAATTGAAGCTGGCAGAGGATGAGGGGAAATCAGGTATCCAATAAGCTTTACAGAGAGGAGACTCAAAGATAAGGTGACAGGCAGTGAAGGGAAAATTAGAGAGCAAACAGAGTGCACGGGCACTATCTGCCCAAACCATGTGTGGTCCCAAACCATGTCCAGTTTGGCATGGCTGGAGAACCAGGCTAGGGACCAAAGCAAGAGCCCCAAACTCACTCAGAAAAGCATAATATGATTCCATCTGCTGTTTTCTATTACAGCAGAAAGTCTGCATAAAAATGCAACTCCTGGAGCTGGGGATGTGGCTTAGTGGTAGAGTGCTTGTCTAGCATGCATGAAGCCCAAGGTTCGATTCCTCAGTACCACATAAACAGAAAAAGCCGGAAGTGGCACTGTGGCTCAAGTGGTAGAGTGCCTCAAGTGGTAGAGTGCTAACCTTGAGCAAAAGACACTCAGGGACAGCACCCAGGCCCTGAGTTCAAGGCCCAGGACTGGCAAAAAAAACTAACCAAACTACTCCTCCTCCTCTATGCAAAGCCAACAATTGACTATAGTCATCCCGTATCTGAGGGAGATTGGTTCAGGGCCTCCAAGGATGCTCAAATCCCTTTATATGAAATGCTATATTTGCACGTAACCTTCACACATCCTCCCATATACTTTTTTGGGGGGGGCTGGTTGTGGGGCCTGAACTCAGGGCTTGGATACTTCCTGAGCTCTTTTGCTCAAGGCTAGTGCTCTATCACTTTGAACCACAGCTTTTGATTTTCTGATGGTTAATTGGAGATAAGAGTCTTACAGGGGCCTTTCCTACCCCTGCTGGCTTTGAATCATGATCCTCAGATTTCAGCCTCCTGAGTAGCTAGAATTACAGGCATGAACCACCAGCACCCTGCCTTCCCATATACTTTTTTTTTTTAACCATGTTCAAAGCTGGAGCTCACCAGTGGAGCTACACCTCTATATCTGGCTTTTTACTGGTTAATTTTAGGTAAGAGTCTCTCAGATTTGTTTGTCCAGTCTGGCTTCAAACCTCACTCCTTAGAACTCAGTCTCCTTGAGTAGCTAGGATTACTGGTATGAGTCACCAGCCCAGCCCAGTCTCCCAGCTACCCATATGCTTTACTTTTTCCTGGTACTGAGGTTGGAACCTAGGGCCTTGCACATACTGGGTAAGTGTTCTACCACTTGAGTTATGATCCCAGCCCCTCCCTTGTACTTTAAACCATCTTTAGATGGCTTATAAAACCTGGTACAGTGCAAATGCTGTATAAATAGCTGATATACTGTGTTATTTTGGGAGTAATGACAAGGAAAAAGTCTATATATGTTCTATACAGTAGTAATCAAAACTTGCACAAGACCTACCACATAGTACATGTCAACAATAATGTAACAATTTTTTTCCACAATTGATTGAATACTTGGGATCCAGAACCTATGGAAACAGAGGGCAAATAAGTTTTTGAATTGTTTTTTTTTTCTTCACCTTAGAAAAACAGGAGTGGAAAGGGCGAAGGTGTTTGGCTCAGTTAAGTGGATGGCAAGCCTGTTTACTGCTGCCTGGTTAATGGGTTGCTCAGATGTTAAACAGCACTGCTATCCCTGGTGAGACAAGCATAACCTGCTTGTCAGTGATACCAAGTGGAGAACCAGCCAATCAGAGCTCAGTGCTGGGAAGAGGGACATGCTGACAAGAGGAAGATCGTGTACCTGTCCCATCCTTCTTATCTTCACTACAGTACATCCTGTGCAAGTAACTCATACTTCTGGAGTAGCTGGAGCTCTCTAATGGTCTTGCTTCTTCCTTCTCCCCCCTCAACCCAAATCCACCAGAGACAGTGAGGCTGTATGAATGCTATGCAGCAAAGCTGGCAGGGAGAAATTCTTTTATAAGGGAAGACTCACTACATATTAGACATGACACCATGTGCTATGAGAAGCTCTGGCTGATAGGCCTCCACACTACACCAACTCACCACATGGCTGGTAGAGACAAGACCGCACATGGCAAATGGGCTTGAACTCTCAAAGTCAATCACCACAGGGTAATGTCACAGACTATGGGGTCACTGGGCTCAGGCTTCCAGGAAGATGTCACAAGCCAACCACACTGTGACTCCAGTTGCAGCTTGGTGAGCAAATGCTTTTGGATTGATGCAACCCAATCCAGTGTTGACATAGCCTCACAATTTCCAGAAAGTCCCCATTCCTGCCTCCTCCACAGAACTCACATGGATCCACCATTTCCCTCTTCCAGTGCTGCAATCAGACTTTTGGGACCAGTGTTAACTGTGCCAATACTTAAGTTGCTGCTCCACTTGGGGATTTCTATAAGATGCTGAGGCTTAGTTTCCAGATCTATAAAAGCACAATGATTCCAATCACCTTGTGGAGCTACTATAAGAACTCCATAAGGTAGTGTATTTTTGTAACACCTAGGAGAATCAGCCACATTAAACAGGCCCAGGGCAATGAGTCCCAGTGGCCAGCCTTGTGACATCAGCCATAATCCTGTTCAGTTCCATCATGTTCTAGAGCTCCAATATAATAAAGGCAGAGGACCAGACACAAGCCCCAGATGACTAAGAATAGAAGGTCAGTTCCATGTAGGACAGTTGCTGGAAGGAATAGCAGGCTATGAATCAGAAATACCTGGTCCTTCCTCTACTACTAAATCAGAGCTGAGATATGAGACAGGCCACTTTATCACCCTGAGCTTCAGTTTCTCCCCTCAATCAGTTGAGAGGGAATAATTATGTGCCTTTGACACAGCAGTACTGTGGGCAAAAAACAAACAAAAAAGAACATTTACTGCAGTACACCGTACTATAAGACACTAGGCCTGATGGAGACAGCCCTGTTCATAGTCTAGCTGAGAAGAAACGAATGGAGAGTAAGATTAAACAACATAAAATGAAATTACTAGAAAGAATTGGGCACTGGTAGCTTATACCTATAATCCTAGCTACTCAGCAGGCTGACATTAGAGGGCTGAAGTTCAAAGCCAGGCCAGGCAGAAAAGTCTGAGAGACACTATTTCCAAAGTACCCAGCAAAAAGCAGGACTGGCAGTGTGGCTCAAGTGGTACAGTAACAGCCAAGCAAGTTCAGAGAATGTGAGACCCTGAGTTCAAGCCCTGGAGCTAGCAATAAATAACTACTAAGAAATCAATTTAACAAAAGAAATGAAAGGGTTGGAAATGTGGCTTAGAGGTAGAGTGCTTGCCTAGCATGCATGAAGCCCTGGGTTCAATTCCTCAGTATCACATAAACAGAAAAAGTCAGAAGTGGCACTATGGCTCAAGTGATAGAGTGCTAGCCTTGAGCAAAAAGAAGTATTAAGGACAGTGCTCAGGCCCTGAGTTCAAGCCCCAGGACTGGCAAAAAAAAAAAAAGCCAAACTTACAGAAATTAACACAAAATAAATCAAAGACTAAATGGAAGAGCTAAACCATAAAACTCTTAGAAGAATATATGAATCTTTATAACACTGAATTAGGCATCATTTCTTAGATATGATACTAAAGGTAAGAAGTCATATCAAAAATAGATAAATTAATTTGATCAAAATAAACAATAAAAGATAGGAATGAAATTGCTGAAAAAGAAATGTACTAAACTTGACTTATGGAATGGTAACCCCTCTATATATCACCTTAATAATAACTTTTTAAAAGTATTTGCAGCCAAGTGGGGTGACATATACCTGTTAACACTGGGAATTGGAAGTAAAAGGATGTCAAGTGCAAAGCCAGATTCTTTCTCAAATTGAAGGAAAATGGGACTTCTAAGGATACCATCAAGAAAGTGAGAAGATACCAGGAGTGGTACTATACTCTTGTAATCCCAGCACTTGGGAGGTAGAAGCAGTAGAATTGTGAGGTTACAAAGCAAGATGATCTTTTCTTCTTCTTCCTCCTCCTCCTCTTCCTTCTTCTCTTCCTCCTCTTCCTCCTTCTCTTCCTCTTCCTCCTCTTCCTCCTTCTCTTCCTCTTCCTCCTCCTTCTCCTCCTCCTCTTCCTTCTTCTCCTGCTGCTTATCCTTCTACTCCTTCTCCCTTCTTCCTTCTCCCTTTTTTTTTGGGCCAGTCTTGAAGCTTGCACTCAGGGCCTGGACGCTGTCCCTGAGCTTCTTTACTCAAGGCTAGCTCTCTACCACTCAAATCACAGCTCCACTTCTGGCTTTTTGGTGGTATTGGAGATAAGAGTCTCGTGGATTTTCCTGCTTGGGCTAGCTAGATCCTCATATCTCAGTCTACTGAGCAAGTAGGATTATAAGCATGAGCCACCACCACCCAGCTAAGATCTTGTTCTCAAGGAAAAAAATAAGAAAGACAATTGATTTATTGAAAGAAAATTTTACAAATCATATAATTTTGGTAAGAGTCTAATGTTCATGCTGGGCATGATGGTGTATACCTGTAATCACAGCTACTCAGAGATAGGGAGGATCTCCATTCCAGGCCAGACTAGGTATAAAGTTAGTGTGACCCTTATTTCTATCAATAAGCTAAGCATAGTAATATGCACCTGTCATCCAAGAGGCCAAAGACGGAAGTATCGAGGTCTGAGGGTGGTCCTTGGCAAAAGCATGAAACTCTACCTAAAAATAACTATAGCAAAAGTATGGTGGTGTGACTCCAGTGGTAGAACATCTGCGTAGTAAGTATGTGGTCCTGAGTTCAAAACCATTAACCCATTTTCCCCATCCCCGGGCCCCTGCCAATTCTTATAGCTCACCAATTAAAAGAAAACAGACTTTAAGAATAGGTTAAGAATTCTTTCTTTTATTTTGCCAGTCCTGGGTCTTGAATTCAGGCCTGAGCTTCTTTTGCTCAAGGCTAGCACTCTACCACTTGAGCCACAGCGCCACTTCCAGCTTTTTCTGATTATGTGGTACTGAGGAAATCAAACCCAGGGCTTCATGCATGCTAGGCAAGCACCAAACCACATTCCCGGCCCCAGACTAATAATTCTAACAACTACTTTTTTTTTTTTTTTTTGGGTCCGGTGTTGGCGCCTGAACTCTGGGCCTGGGCGCTGTCCCTCAGCTCTTCAGCTCAAGGCTAGTGCTCTACCACTTGAGCCACAGCGCCACTTCCGGCTTTTTTCTTTTTGCTTCTGTGGTGCTGAAGAATCGAACCCAGGGCCTCAGGCATGCAAGGCAAGTGCTCTACCACTGAGCCACCTTCCCAGCCCCCAAGAGACTCTTATCTTCAATTAACCACCAGAAAACTGGAAGTGGCACTGTGGCTCAAGTGGCAGAGTGCTTACCTTGAGCTGAAGAGCTGAGGGACAGCACCCAGGCCCAGAGTTCAAGACCCATGACTGACCAAAAAAAAAAAAAAAAAGCAACAGGGGCTGGGTGCCTGTGGCTCATGCCTGTAATCCTAGCCACTCAGGAGGCTGAGATCTGAGGATCATGGTTCAAAGCCAGCCTGGGCAGGAAAAGTCCCTAAGACTATTATCTCTAATTAACCACAAGAAGCCAGAAATGGAGCTGTGACTCAAGCGTTAGCCTTGAGCAAAAGAAGCTCAGGGACAGCACCCAGGTCCTGAGTTCAAGTCCCAGGACTGGTACCAGAAAAAAAATTGCAATAGGGTTTAGGTAGGGGTAAAGTCCCTGGGTTCTAGGAGAGCACCACAAACAAAATTAGAAAATAAAACAAAAGCAGGGTTGAGTAACATCCCTAACATTCCTGTTTGCACTTCTGTGCTCAGTTTAAGCTTAAGTTATAAGCTGAACTTTTCCAGACATGGCCAAAATGGAGAAATATTTTAATAACCTCTAGATAACAGTGGCTGGTCACTCCTCTGACATTACACCAAAACTCAACAGGTTCATTGTGTTTAATGAATAAACTCAAGTTTCCTGGAAGCAAGAACTGAAACCCTGTCAACTTTTCATACTCTGTGACTTTAAAACCCACTGACCTTTTTCAAATTGTTAATGGACCTTTAACCTCAAATGGCTTTGTAACCTTACAAGCTGGTCATGAATAATATAGGTCCTGTGAGTTATACTAATTGAGATTTTGAAACACTTGATGATAAAAGTATCAAATGTGCTGGGCACTGGTGGCTCACACCTACTCAGGAGACTGAAATCTGAGGATCACAGTTCAAAGCCAGCCCAGGCAGGAGAGTCCATGAGACTCTTATCTCCAATTAGTCACAGAAAAAGCCAGAAATGGCACTATGTCTCAAGTGGTAGAGCACTCCTCTTGAGCAAAAGGATCTCATTAACAGAGCCCAGGCTCAGAGTTTAAGCCCCAAGACTGGCAAAATGAAACAGTGCCAAATGTCACCTGTGTGCCTTCTCCACACTTTATCAGAAAAGCTTTTAGGTATCAGCTCAGGACAATGGGTAGAATTCTCCATTTCTAATTTGTGGTTAGGAGCTCTAATTACATTATTCACCACAAGAACTGGCGGTTGTTTTCTTTGAAGCAGGGCTTGAGACATTCATTCTAGAGCAAATCTGCAGATCCCAAGTCTGGGTCACCATAGTTCTGTGTCAGTGTTCTTTCAGGTAAAAAACCATGTCCTCTGAAAACTGTTAGCTCAATAAGCAAACCACACAACCCTCACTGCTCTTCCCTTGGACAACCCTGAAGTTGGCCAAGTAGAATGTCTACTTTCCATTTCATTTCCTCCCACAGCTTGGTAAGGACAGTACCCAAGCACAGCAAGACAATAAGATGAAAACGTTTTCCTGCTCCAGGAAGGCCATGTCAAAGGAAGTGCTAGGGGCCACCAAACAGGCTGAGTAGCTTTGATTCTTGATACTGCCTCTCGTGGTAACATGTCTATAGTCTTAGGAAAATTATTTTGTCCCATGCACTCCCCTGAAGTATGGGCTGACCTACAGCTACAGGACAGACAGCCTCAAAGCACAAGGCAGTGTTGCTGAACAGGTGGCTTCCTGTGGTTGTCAAAACCATCATGCCTCAAACACAAAACAGATCCTTGCCAATTCTCTCCTCCGGCTTCCACATTAGGGAGAGGGTGATGGTACGTGACTGAGATGGAGTGCAGGAGGGTAGAGAAAGGCAAGAAGGGAAAGAGTAGCTCAACCGAACGTATTGTCTTTGGGCTCAGCCTGGTCCACTCAACAGTGCCTACCACACTCCTTCCCTGGAGAGCCACAGCTGGTCTAGTTTTCTACCAGCTAGCCCCAAGTTCAATGTTAATAAGAGGCTGCTTGTCCTCCCATCTAGCTATCGGCGCTCGGTAGGAAAGGCTCCTTCTCTCTGCTCCACAGCCCCCCACTCAGCAGCCACTAACACAAGACCCCTGTCTGGCTCAACGCCCTATCCTGTCAGATAGTCAGTGAATAGCATGAGGCCCGGTGGGAACTCATTCCTCATCGGGAATGAGACAGTAAAGCCATTTGGTCCCTAAAGCTAAAGGCAGAAAACAAAGTACCATTCAGGCTCCAGGGATAAACAATAGTCCCTTATCCTCTTTTCTGATTCCAGCCCAGAGCTGCTTAGCAGATCTGGAGGCACAATGGTAGCCCCTCAACAGGACTGCCCTAGAAGATGTGGAGCCCCAGGAAAATATATTTTTAGGATCTGTGTGCACAAAAAACCTGAGCCATTCAAAATTAGTGTGCCGTGCAGCTGTGTGTGGCTCAGTGGTAGCGTACTTGCCTGGCATGCATGAAGCCCTGGGTTCCATTCCTCAGCACCACATACACAGAAAAAGCCAGAAGTGGCACTGTGGCTCAAGTGGTAGAGTGCTAGCCTTTAGCAAAAGATGCTCAGAGACAGTGCCCAGGCCCTGAGTTCAAGCCCCAGGACTGGCCAAAAGAAAAAAAAATTAGTGTGCCAGCACCATCCTGGTATCTCAGGTCACATGACTCAGAAAAATATGGTAGCATTCTCCTGGGATGGGCTTAGATGTGGGCCAGGTTATCTCCTTATGACAGCTGGTTGTCTGTGCATAGAATGGAGGGATCAGAGTATCAAAAAATGGAACAATGTGGATCTCAGCCTGGAATGAAGCACCCAGCCAGAAGGGCACTAGGAGAGGAGACCATCCAAAGGAAGGTGCTTCAATCAGTAGGCCATGTGAGGAACAGGGGCCTTGTAAGCCAGGGCTCAAGGGTGGTAGTAGCCCTTAAGAACATACACTCCCTACTGTCTAGGGTTAGCCACCTGAGCAGTCCAAAATCTCAGGCAACCAAATTCTTCAGTGAGTCCCCAGGCCTTTACTAATCTCTGTGGGCTCCTACTGGAAGTTTCACACCTTACTCCCAGTGAGAAGCCAGGAAGAAAGCAAAAAGAAAGACTGCTGGGGAGCAGGGCCAGCCTGGCCTGTAGGAATGCTCAACCAAAAGGCAAAAACAACTCAAGATAAGTTATATACTTTTCTGCCATCAGCTCCAATGGTAAGGGCCAGTTAAAGGGAAGTGCCAACCATGTCTGAGGCTTCCACAGAGACAGCACCAGCAACAGCCCCCAGTGGGGAGTCCAGAGAGGCTACCATAGCTCCACTAATTGAGGGAGAGCATTGGAGTCTGACACATGCCTAAGATTTGGTGTTCTGCCAAGATCCACACCCCACTGCTGCCAGCTGCAGGAGGCAGATAGCTACAGGAGGACAGAGGCCTCTCTGCGCATCGCCCACGGGTTAGGCCACATTCATCACCCACTGTGCTCTTCTTCTACAGCACGGATCGCTGTTGTCATTGAACAGGACCTGGCCTTCTGCCCGTCTCCTCTGATGACAGGACATGCCCAGACTTTCTTTTCCCTGCTGTGTCTCCTGCAGATAGCAGGAATGGAGATCAGAGCTGTGGAGCAAAGGCCCGTCTCCTTCAGCACCACAGAGGGGCCTAAAGTAGAAAGTCGGGTACAGAGCACGCTGTCCAGAGTCCAGGCAAAGACTAAGCACCCAGGGGTGATTTTCACTTCATCCCACAGAGGCTGCGTTGGTGTCCTCTCTGCACTGGGAACTCTGGGAAGAGGGGCAGAGGCCTGGCAGGGGAAACTCCTTCTAGGGCAGTGTGCCAGGTTCCAAGGTTCCCATCACACGTCCTAAAGTCCCATGCTAAAGGAGCAGAGAGGGTAACCAGGCAACAGTCCTGGCCCTGACAAGCATGCATTGGTGGGGGAATCCTGCTTCAGGCTCTGAGGTCCCAGCATTGGTTTTGTCTTCCTTCTTTCCCAGCCCTTCTAGGCGCCAGTTGCTGCTCACACTTTGCAGCATTTCAAGATAAGTATTCCCTTCACTCTTTATTCCTCTCACCCCTCTTCTTTGGTCCTTCTGCTCCTTCTTCCCCCCTCCCCGTCCAAACAAGCCCACCAACCTGTATGTCTTTTAAGCACAGATTCGGCTAAAATGCTAGCAGGACTTGGTGAGAACAAATGACCTCTGCGCAGGGGCCAGATCGCTTTCCTGGCTTTCATGTCAATTCCAACTGGGTAAATGGTGGGGGAAATAAGGCCTAAAGTAGGGGAAAACATGGCACTGCAGAAAGCACACAAGATTAGGTGGCAGGATACCTCCATCCCAGCCCTGGTCCTTATAAACTCCTATAGATCATTACAAAGCATGGCCCCTAATCCCCATCAGAAACCTGTGTGGAAATATTCTGTTTGCGGATGAAAAGGGCCTATGCAAATTAGAGTAGCTCACACTTTCTCCTGCTTGAGATAAAGGAGTTCAAGGATTTAGAAAATTGATAGCTAAGAAATGAGGCCAGGTCTGAAAATCTAGCACTAAGCTCTAAGGAAAACTGGGCTGATCCTGGTTTAGAGTGAGTGTTGCGTTGCTTGTACTTTACCCTCGGCTTTGTCTCGTGTTCTGTCTGAAGCTACACTTGAGCTTCAGAATGTTTAAACCCAAATCGATACACAGCCTGGTGAACATCACATTTACCCAAAAGAGGGAACAGTGTGGAGACCTAAGGGAGACATTTGTTTGACTTGCACTTGGGTGACCTGGGGCAAGAGGTACCTCCACAGAGCCTTGGCCTCCAAGGGGCAGCAGCACTCACAGCCCAGGATGGACAATGGAAAAGGTCTTGCAAGGCGGTCTAGAGTCCTAGGTAGCCCAGGTGGACCTCCTGATACAGGACAGAAACAAACTTGGAAGTTGGTCAGTTCCCTGCTAAGTTAGCACTTTTTTTTTCTTTCAGGTATCGGGATTTGAAACCAGGGCCTCATGCTCACTTGGCTTGCTTACTTGGCTAGTTATCTACACGAGAGCCTTACCTGGCTTTTGGCTGGTTATTTTGGACATGGAGTCTTCCAAACTTTTCTGTCTAGGCTAGCCTTGAACCAAGATCCTTCAGATCTTAGCCTCCTAAGTAGCTAGGATGAGCCATCAGCACCGGCTAAGTTGGTACATCTTATTCACATTGGAGTACCTATCATCAACTGTAAAATCAGTAAAATATGTTGTCAAATGTCCAAATCCATCCCTTCATAGAAGCCAAACAAATCTCTCTCTCAATGTTCAGAAAGCCAGCAGTTTTCTAGACCATTCCCTCTTTTGGTGACTGTGGTGTCCACCAGGCCACTAGACATATATTGATTTAGGTTTTAGAATTAGATGTTCTGGAGCTTAGGGTAAAGTACAAGCAATTCATAGAAGTGAAAAAACCTGAATATTCCTTTGTTTTCCTAGAATTCTGCATGAGGAAAAAATGCACATACAAGTGGTGCACTGGTGGCTCACATCTCTAATCTAATTCTAGATACTCAGGAGGCTGAGATATGAGGATTGCAATTCAAACTAGCCCATGCAGGGAAGTCTTGTGAGATTCTTATCTCCAATTAACAAAGGAAAAAAACGAAAGTGGAGCCAGGCTCCAGTGACTCATGTCTGTAACCTAGCTACTTAGGAGGCTGAGATCTGAGGATCACGGTTCGAAGCCAGCCCAGTCAGGAGAAGTCCATGAGACTCTTATCTCCAATAAACCACCAGAAAACTGGAAGTGGTACTGTGGTTCAAGTGGTAGAGCACTCACCTTGAACTGAAGAGCTGAGGGAAATTGCCCAGGCCCAGAGTTCAAGCCCCTGGACCAACAAAACAAAACAAAAAAAAAAAAACAAAAAAAAAAAACAAAAGTGGAGCTGTGGCTCCTATAGTAAGGCAAAAACACCCTAAGAGACAGTACCCAGGCTCTAAGCTCCAATTCTAGTACTGGTACATGTGCATGCATGTACACACACACACACACACACACACACACACACACTCACACACACACACTCACACACACACAGTAATTAGATTTCTCCCTCTAGCCTCCTTAGCTCTAGGAAGTGTCTTAAGTCCTCATGACCAATTCCACTATTACCAGTCTACTTCTAAGTTTCTCTTTTGGGGCATGGGTGTGAAGATGAGATGGGCCAGGAAATGAGAAAAAGAAAAATTAAGGAAAAGACTTTCCCACCCCTGTATCACACTGAGGCAGTGACCTCCAGATGGCCTCCTCACGCTGGCCCCTGAACAGAGCATGAGGAGCAGTCTGGGAGGAGTGGACAGTAACACCTGCAGCGTCTCTCCAGAAGAGGTCAGCCCAGATGTTTCTGAAGTGAGCTCAGAGGGCAGCAGACCAAGCCCAATGGGCTTCCAACATCCACGTAAACAAGGGAGTTCCAGGACTTGCCTTGTAAGAAATACATTCCCAATCGTGGCGCCATGGGCCCAAGTGGATTGACAAAGAATTCAAAAGGGACAATTCTATTTCTATTAGCAAATTCTCTCTTTGCTGGCACATTAAAGAGCGTTCTGTATGACCCAGGGTGTAACAGTTCCAGAAGGTATGCCAGCATTGCAGACTCTGAGACATCGGAAGTGACAAGCTGAGAAGGAATGAGAAGCCATTGGCTGGCAGGGAGGAAAAGGGAACCGTGCAGGGGGACAGGGTTGTGACAACAGTAGAATGGGCCCCAGGCCAGAGGCAGTGAATGGACCAGTGATGCGAATCTGTGCTAGGAATGGCAAACAGACAACAGGGCAAGGGACAAAAGCTGACAAAAGAGTAAGAGGAGGCAGTGAGGGGGTTTGGTCCAGGCGTCTCATGCATGAACTAAGAAGTCACATCCAGGCCTTATCTTTTTGAAGAAGGAATATTGTTTTAGTCCAGGGGAATTGCTAGCTTTCGGCAAAGGCACATCAGTGACGAGGGATACCAATTTGGTAACAGCCTTGAAAATGTGGGCTGCTACAATGCCTGGCACAAAAATGCTTGTTGTATGATTATGTGAATGAAAAGATCAGAATAAGATTCAGTATCCATGTACATGGTTCCAAAGAGACCACCGTAAGGAAAAATGGGACATGCTCAGAATGCATAGAATTCAGTACAATATTGCAGATGGATGCTTGATTTATTTTGCCCATCATGTTGCCTAATCTCTGCTACAGACATGCTGCCTTTCAACAAATCTCAGAATTTTACTTTATCACTTCCCTAAGCACATTAACTTGTATGTGTATGCACACATGACTACTAGAGCTTGAACTTAAGGCCTGGGCATTGTCCCTAAGCTTTCTTGCTTAAGACTAGTGCTCTCACAAACTTTCCTGCCTAGGCTGGCTTTGAACTGTGTTCCTCGAATGTCAGATACTTAGATCTCAGTCTCCTAAGTAGATAGAATTATAGGTGTGAGCCACTAGCACCAGGCTTTAAGCACTGTCACTTTTTATTTTGCCTTCTTGGTCACCATTTGCTTTATGGGAGACATATTTTCACAAAATTAAGGACATGGAAACATTTAGAAGATCTTACATGACAAACACATCCATTGTACACAGGAAAAACGTACATTTTTCGGATTTTTTCATTTATTATTATTGTTATTGTTGCTGTTGTTGATCTTAGGGCTGGAACTTAGGATCTAGGTGCTGTCCCTGACTTTTTTTGCCCATGGCTAGCAATCTACCGCTTTGAGCCACAGCTCCACTTCTGGTTTTTAGGTGGCTAATTGGAGGTAAGAATCTTACAGCCTTTCCTGCCTGGGGCTGGCTTTGAACCACGAGCCTCAACTCTCAGCCTCCTGAGTAATTATTAGGATTACAGATGTGAGCTGCTAGTGCCTCGCCTATTTATTATTAACTGTGATCAAAACCACATGTAAGAAATCTGTAAGCAAGATTTCAGAGACAGGGAGAAGGTGTATGTGTATAGCACAGGAATGATGCAGAACACAGCATGGCTCATGCAGAAGCAGAGAGGAAGGGGAAGATCAGAGGGGAAGCCAGGTCAATGGTGTTCCCAGGCCTCATGTGCCCAGATGAACACCAGCTGGATCAGAAGACACCTTGCAGGGTAGTACACCATAACCAAGTATTAACACAGTGTCCTGTCCTCCTCCTACTAGCAACAAAGGTTCTGTCTTCTTTTCCTTGCCACAAGCCCCTGTCAAATATCTGGAAAGTTAAGAAGCTCACAAACATAGACTCCATTTTGGAGGGAAGTCCTGGACCCTAGCATAATATGGGACTAGAACATATGTAGGGGACACAGGAGAAGGGACATGGACCTAAAACCAGACGGCCCCTGGAAGGTCTATCTTCTGTGGACTCGTTTGGAGTTGAGCTCTAGGAAAGGCTCACCTCAACCCCAAGATGCTCAGAGCCACCGCCCTATCTTCACACATCCTCTGCCAAGCAGTTTCACCTCTCTAGACTCCTTCCTTGCCAGGTATTAGAACTCTAACTTCCTCAGGGAATGAAGCTGGGCCTGGATCCAAATTTAATTTATTCAAGGCAAAGAAATATAGGCACGTTGCAAAGGAAGGGTGGCCAAGGGAGAGATCCCTTCCTGGGCCCTTGGCTTCACTACCAAGTACACCTACTTATACCCTCCAATTCTGCGTGTGTGAGGAAGACAACCCACTTTCACTACAGCAGCAAGGAATGTGCAAACAACAACACCTGCTGAAAACACTTCTTTATGCCTCTTCAAACCCCTGGGCAAGATTATCTTTATCTTCCCTGTAGCCCTAAAGAAGCAGCATTCTTGAGAGGCAATGAAAGCAAAAAGAGAACAGAGTCCAAGGATAATTTTGTAAAGCAGATGAAAGTCAAGATTCCTGAGCAAAGAACACTGTTCCTGAGCCCCAGTCGTCATGTAAGAGGCAGCTGGGTGGGTGTATGAAAGGAAGCTGCTGGCTTTGCAAAGGACACACAACAGAAATGACAAAGAGAAAACCTGAAGCCACTTGGAGAAATAGCACAAACAGGCAGTCTCCAGGGGGTGGGGCGTGCTTTGTTCTGTTCCAGTGGCCGGATGGTGATGGCGGTGGGGAAAGCCTGGGCCCTGGGCCTTCATCACAGTCTGCATCTGAGCTCTTCCAGCAGAATGACCTTGAGCACATAGCTTTGAAGCCTCTGTTTCCTTAAGGTAATTTTTTTTTCTTACTTCCAGAATAGTTTTAAGTAGAGAAGACAAACCAGGCTTGGTGGTACACACCTGTAATCCCAGCTACTTAGGAGGCAGAGGATCACCAGATCAAGGTCAGCAAGGATAAAGTTATTGAAACCCTCTCACAAAAACAAAAATAAAATAAAAGGGCTGTCAGGAGAGTGTAAGTTCAGTGGTAGAGTGCTTACCTAGCATTTGTGAGGCACTGGATTCAATCTCTAATACTAGCAATGGGGGAGAAAGGAGGGGGGAGAGAAGATATGTAAAGAAAACTCCTACACCCATGAAAGCAGTACAAAATGAGTTCCTGTTATCATCTATACAATCTATAGTAAAAATATATATAGTAACAAATGTATTCTATACTATATTATATATATATGTATATTTCTAAGGAAAATCTAACCCAGTAGATATAAAAATCATCCAAATCATACAAAAAGTAAAAAAAGACCCAACCCCTAGGTAGAGGCCTGGCTAAGATGGTAGAGTGTCAGCCAATGAGCAAAAGAGTCAGATACCAAATTCAAGTCTCAGTCTCGGACAAGAAACAAGGAGGGAGGGAGGGAGGGAGGGAGGGAGGGAGGGAAGGAAGGAAGGAAGGAAGGAAGGGAGATCCGATCTCACCCCCGCCCCAGCCCCCCACACCACACTTTGGGACTGTCCCTGAGAATTCAGACTAGTAAGGCTGTAAAGAGAGAAAGTTACTATAACTGTTTGGATTCTGATGCCCCCCAAAGGCCTCTGTCTTCAAAGTTCAGTTGCCAGCATGCTGTTCTTGAGATGTGATAAAAGCTTTAGGAGGTGAAGCCTAATGGAAGATCATTGGGGGTGTACCCTTTTTGAGGATACTGGGGTCCTGGCTGCTTCTTTCTCTGTCTCCTAGCTACCACAAGATATTTTAACAGTTACATGCTCCTGCCATGATGAGGCGTGAGTGACACTACAGGCCCAAAAGCAACAAGCCAACTGAGCATGGACTGAAACTTCTAAAAGTGGGTCAAAGTAAACCTTTCATCATTATGATTACCTCAGGTATTTTGTCACAGTGATGGAAAGCTGCCTATCATCTATATAATTCACAAGACACTCTCTCCCTAACTTCTAGAGAAAAAAATAAGACCTACCATCTTCAGAATTGCACTTCCCCTCTGCTCATGACTGAGGTTCGGAGTCCCTTTGTCTATACACCCAGCATCAACTACCATAGAACAGACTTCCCCAAAAAGTAAAGGGATTTCCGATGGTCTTCGCCTAAATTTAGAGAGGGGGGGGGTAAAGTAGGGAATCTAAACAAAGCCCCAATCTCTGGGGCTTGAAACCTAAATAAAGAGAATTATGACAAGAAGGATGCAGAGACAGCTACAGACAGGTGCACTTTCATACAACAAACAACTGCCCCATCTTATGATGAATACATGCTTGCACACATCAGCATCAGTGAGCATCATAAAGAGAATTATGACAAGAAGGATGCAGAGACAGCTACAGACAGGTGCACTTTCATACAACAAACAACTGCCCCATCTTATGATGAATACATGCTTGCACACATCAGCATCAGTGAGCATCAACAAGCCCAGCACTTCCCAGAGTTCATTTCTGATGGTAGCACATCATCATTGCGCTGCTCTACCCTTTCACTTGCTGTACCTCTGCAGCAATACAGGAAACATAGGCATAGGTTGTTCACCATCCAAAAGGATGCCAAGAACCATAAGATCTTTATCCCTAGTACTTTCCCTACCCTGATGTGCTTGCTCAGCCAAGCTTGTTGTAGTTACAAAGAGGGTTTCAGATAAGGAGGTAGAGTATGAGCTCCTCCTCCCTTCTCCAAAGAGAAAAGAAAGGTGTAGGTCAGTAACATTCACTGTATACATGCAGAGGCCCACTGCTGAAAAAGAGAAGGGAGGAATCCTAGAAGGTCATTTCTTCTTTTCTGCAGCAGAAGGGCTATGTAATAGAGGAGAGTTTTAAATGGGTCACAGAAAACACTCAGCTTCAGAAATCAGAAAATCCTGAAGCAAAAAAAATAAAAGAAAAAGGAATTGAGAGTGCTACTTTGGCAGCATAAACAACAACTACTCTATTTTCCTCCTTATCTGTCTAACAAGATAGACATGACCTTAGGAAGACAAGACAATGAGAGCCTGGGCCCCTATCTCAGAAAAGCCTTCTTGAAAGCCATTGGGAAGCACTGGGAAAGTGGCTCAAGTGGTAGAGAACCTGTCTAGCAAGGCTGAGGCCCTGAGTTCAACTCTCAGTATGATAAAATAAAAAGCTACTGGGAAGAAAATGATACAAGTCAAGAACAGATAGAGAAAAGTTGGAAGAACAGATAAATAAGAAGCAGGTTCCTTCAAAGATATATAATTGTGCATAGGCCTCTCAAATATAAAGGCCACGATCTAGCAAGGCTAGTATCTAATTATATGTATCAGACATTGCCTTTGTGATTAGAAAAGGCAAGCAAACTATTCTCTAGTTAGAAAAAGGATGCATACACAGTTTACAAATGTGAAATGGACAGCTCTTACTAAAAAGCACCTAATTTAAGGAATAGTAACATTATTTAAACAATTTGGAACAATAGGTAATTATAACTAACCTGAAATTTATTCACACTAATGTAACAGGAATAGCAAGCATAGATAATTCAGTAAGTTTTTAAGAGTACGTTTTAAGTGCATAGCGTAGGAAGAATTTTTTTTAACTATATTAAACTTTCAAAGCAAAGCTATGAGTTAGATCTTGAATGTCCTTCCCCAAACCTGCATGCTTGGTTGCCAGCTTACATAGCACTAGTAGGAGGTAGTAGAACCTTTAGGAAATAGAAACTAGTGGAAGGAAGGTAAATCACTGGAACCCTGGCCCCTTATGTCTCCTTTTTCCTTCCTAGCCACCATGAAATGAGCAGGTCTTCCACTACATACTCTCACCATGGTGAACTATGCCATCACACGCTCAAAACAGGCCAAGTGATTATCAACGGAAACCTCCAAAGCCATAAGCCAAAATGAATTTCTTCTTCAAGTTGATTTTGGCAGGTATTTGTCACAGCAAAAAAAATGCTGACTAAAATATAGGCTACAGACATCTAAGACAATCAAGAAAGGGAAGCATAAGGATATACATTTGAGCCGGGTGCCAGTAACTCAAACCTGTAATCCTAGCTACTGAGGAGGCTGAGATCTGAGGATTGTGGTTCAAACCCAGCCCTGGCAGGAAAGTCTATGAGACTCTTGATCTCCAATGAACCACCAGAAAACTGGAAGTGGCTCTGTGGCTCAAGTGGTAGAATGTTTGCCTTGAGCTGAAGAGCTCAAGAAAATGCTCAGGCCCAGAGTTCAAGCCCCACAACCAAAAAAAAAGAATATATATATATATATATATATATATATATATATATATATACACACACACACACACACACACACACATATACATATATATATACATACATATATATACATACACACACACATATACATTTGTTCTTTGTTCTCACCTGCAGAAGTGACATGACAAAGGAGCACCACTGTTTGATAAGTGTCACAGAGGCTCCTATACTATGCTATCCCTGTGGCCTCAGCCTGTCACCTTCAGAAGCTGACCTATGACAAATGTGGCTACCCAGCCAAGGGCACAGAAAAGTACAAAGTGTAACCAGAGTGTCCAGACTAAAAGACAAACCACCTCCAGGACCAGATAAGTGAGCCTCATAGAAATTATGCTCCGTAGATTCCAGCATGGACCCAAGAGGGCAGCAGCTACAGCACCCAGTTCATTTGAGGATTTCAATAAACATTCTGAATAAAGCTTCTCACTGTAAAAGGGATCTAAGGCTGAAATGGCCCAGCATGACAGCTGACATCAAAAGGACAAAGCAGAACAAAGACCACCTCAGGAGCAGGAGGGAAAACCACTGGAGAGTCAGGAAGACCTTGGGGTGCATTCCACTTCTCGGCATTTCCCTGGGAAGGAAGGTAAGCTAGAGATTGGGTACAGAGCAAGGGAAATAAGATCTAGCAGACACAACAAGGGGCAGCTGTACACTGTGCTAGGCATAGTTCCAGGGCAGAAAGACACGCAAGAAAGGTGATAGGTACAGCAACTGAACTCAGAAGGCAATTTATAGAATGGCAGCAATAAAAATTAAAAATGGTAGATGCTAGCATCTACTAAAGAGCTACACCCTCAGCTAGAACCCTGGGTTCCATCCTCAACACCACAATCGATCAATCAATATTCATGTGGAGAAAATGAGGAGGGAAAGAAAACACTATGAAAGAAGAACATGAAAAAGAAACAGGGGACTGGGAATGTGGCTTAGTGGTAGAGTGCTTGCCTAGCATGCATGAAGCCCTGTGTTCCATTCCTCAGTACCACATACACAGAAGTGGCACTGTGGCTCAAGTGGTAGAATGTTAGCCTTCAGCAAAAGCAGCTCAGGGACAGTGCCCAGGCCCCAAGTTCAAGCCCCAGGACTGGCAAAAAGAAAAAGAAACAGGCATCACTCTGGAGGAAAACTTTTAAATGTTCTCATGTAATTGTAGAGTTCTACAAAAAAAAAAAAAAAAAGATACTGATAAATATACTTACATGCTATAAACTCATCAATGGCAAAACACGCCAGAAATGAGATCATATATATATATAGGTACTTGGGAAGCAGGAAGGCACTACGAAAAGATGAGAAACTGGAGAGATATCAAATAAAATTGCCTTTATGGTATCCAGACAACGGGACAACATAAAATGGTTGAAAAAACAAAAATCAGGCCAGCGTGAAATTAACAGCTAGCAAGACAGACTCAGCAGTTGCAGAATAACAATGGGTTTCACATAGTCTGCCCAGGAATGCAAAAAATGTTAGCATTATTATAGAGATTTCAGGACTCAATAGGCAAAATAGGGGGTCAGGGAGGATGGGAAGGGATGGGAAGGAGAAACAAAAGAGGAGGCTATAATACTTGATAAGAAATGTACTCATTATCTTGCCCATGTAATTGTAACCCCTCTGTACAGTATTTTCACAATAACAAATAAATAAATAAATAAAATAGGCAAAATAGCAAAATATTCTTGGGGAAAAAAAGCACTATACCAAAGCAGGAATTTACAACCAAAGGCAAGTAAGGTGGGGGAGATCAGGGTCTGACAGAGTAATGTTTCTTTAAATGAAAATCCTTTGAGACATGACTCTTGTCAGCCATGACTCTGCATTAGTTATTTCCAAGGTAAAGACTCACTTTACAAGCAGACCTGAGCTGCAGTCCTCCAACATGTGCTTCAGTGTAGTTGAGGATGGCAAGTTTGTATCACCGTGTCCATTTGTTGGTTGAGATGGAATCTTGGGAACTTTTATGTCCAGACTAGCCTTGATGGTAATCCCCAAATCTCTGCCTTCCAAGTAGCTAGAATTACAGGCTTGAGTCACCATTCTGGGCTAAAATATGTCTTAGTCATTGCTGTGTGCTACGTCTGCTCTTCAAGGACCCCCTTATACTAAGGATGCTAGATTGCCAGGGCTCCCAGACCAGCTCCATATGGTTCATATGGGTCAATCACAGATTTATAAAGACTAAGGGGCCACCCCTAGAGGCTCCAGCTCCTGCTATACATTCACAAAATGACCTATGGAAATCAGCATTGTGTGCTTTTGAAAAACAATCAGATTTCCATGGTATCCCTGTGAGGGGACAGCCTCACTGCCCAAGTATGGAGACCCATGGAAGCAGAAGCCAGACCTCTTGGGTGCACTACTTCAAAGAGAAGCAAGAGTTTTGCCAGCTAGATTAGATAACCATCCCTCCCTCCTGCTGAAAATAACCAAATAATACTGGATAAAACCCATGCACATTGAAGGATAAAAATATACATATATGCTTAAGTTTTTTTCTATAAAAGCATAAATAAGTTGGAAAGAAAAAGAGAGAAAGGAAGGAAAGAAGAGGAAGGAAGGAAGTCAGGGAGGCAAACAGATATAGATAGATAGATAGACAGATATATACATACATAACATACATACATACATACATACATAGAAACAAACACACATAGATAGATTCAGGCCAAAATCTAAAAAGAGGCAGTAACTCTCATCCTAAGGGTACATGTAAAACCTTATAGGGCATAAGACATAGCCAAGGGTAGGGGGGGAATGTAAGGAGAGTGGAGTCTCAGAAAAGTTGAGATTGCTGGGTGACAGTGGCTCACGTCTGTAATCCTAGCTACTCAGGAGGCTGAGATCTGAGGACTGAGGTTCAAAGCCAGCCCAGGCAGCAAAGTCTATGAGACTCATCTCCAATAAACCACCTGAAAACCGGAAGTGGCACTGTAGCTCAAGTGGTAGAGCACTTGCCTTGAGTTGAATACCTGAGGGACAGCCCTTAGGCCAGGAGTTTAAGCCCCATGACAGAAAGGAAGGAAGGAAAGGAAAGAAGGAAGGAAGGAGAGAAAAGCTGATATTTAGCTGGGTGCTGGAGAGCTGGGTGCTCTCCAATTAATCTCCAGAAAACCAGAAAGTGGTGCTGTCTCTCAAAATGGTAGAGGGAGAGCCGTGAGCAAAAGAGCTCAGGCACAGGGCCCAGGTCCTGAGTTCAAGTTTTATGACTGGGAAGAAAAAAAAAGAAAGAAAGAAAAGAAAAGCTGAGATGTCCAAAAGAGAGCTCCTCCTGGTAAGCCAGCTAGAAATAAACCTGATCTGTCTCTCCTTACCCTCAAGAACTATTTACAAGAATATTCTAGGGGGGCTGGGAAGGTGGCTCAGTGGTAGAGCGCTTGCCTTGCATGCATAAGTCCCCGGGGTTTGATTCCTCAGCACCACATAAGCAGAAAAAGCCAGAAGTGGCGCTATGGCTCAAGTGGTAGAACACTAGGTTTGAGCTGAAAAGCTGAGGGACAGCGCCCAGGCCCAGAGTTCAGGCCTCATTACTGACAAAAAAAATAAATAAGAATACTCTACTGTGGGGGGTGGAGGCATGGGTCAGTTGGTTAAGCACTAGCCAATGAGTGAAAGCAGCAGGTACTGAGTTCCAGTCCTGGTCTTAGACCAAAAGAAGGAAGAAGGAAAGGGAAGTGGGAGAGAGAGGAAGAGGGGGAAGGGGGAGGAGGGGAGAAGAGGGAATGAGGAGGTAGGGGAGGGGGAAGGGGCCCAGGTACGTTCCTGAGACTCTTACCTCCAATAATTCCTCCCCCAAAAAAGCCAGAAGTGGAGCCGTGGCTCAAGTGGTAGAGTGCCAAGCAAAAGCAGCTCAGAGACAGCATCCAGGCCTGAGTTCAAGTTCAAGGACCAGTATACACACTAAAAAATCTTAGCACCACAAGTTGTAGTGACAAGCCAGCCCTCACATAGATTTGTAGTCCAAATTCCCACAAGTGGGTGATCAGAATACCCTCAAAGCTCTACTCCCCATGGGAAGAACACACACATTGGGAAAAGAGTTCACATAACAGAAGAGTCAGGTGGGCCAGCAATTCTGCTCTTAACTTATACCCTTGCTCACGTTTCAGGAGGCATGGACAACACTTTCACAGCAGCTGGGCGCTGGTGGCTCATGAGTGTAATCCTAGCTACAAAGGAGGCTGAGACCTGAGGATCACAGTTCAAAGCCAGTCGAGGCAGGAAAGTCTGGGAGACTCTTTATCTCCACTTAACCACTAGAGCATTGGAAGTGGTGCTGTGGCTCAAGTGGTAGAGGGTTAACATTGAGCTGAAGAGCGCAAGGACAGTGCCCGAGCCCAGAGTTCAAGCCCCACAACCAACAACAACAAAAAATTTCACAGCAGTGTTGTTCCTAAGAGTAAAATAATGGAGGGAAAGTCAGTGAATTGGATTCGATATAGATCTAAACTCCTAGGAGTTTAGGATATAATTTGTCTTGTGATGTTTGACAGTCATTGTTTATATTTTAAAAGTTATGTTTTTAAGCTACTTGGGATTGTGTTGGGAGGATCACTAGGTTTGTGGAGGAATTAGTCACAAATGACTTATAGAAAATACTGTCATATAGTTGATTTCATCATTTTCTGTTGCAGGAAGCCAGCCACTCCATCACAGAATGCTAATATGCCAGTGGCACCCAGTACCTCTTGTGTATAGGTTATTGCAAATATTGTTCTGAAATGCTTAACTTCAAAATTACATTTTTTAAAGTAAATAATTGTTTGAAATCTATTTTGTAAAGATATAAAGTACAATAGAATTTCTGGAGTACAGATTAAACCATTTGCACTAACACATGTGATGTGTATGATTTAATAAAATAACTTTACTCTCCCCCCCCAAAGAAAAGAGTAAAATAATGAAAGCCCATGTGCTTCTCAGCAATCAAAAGGATAAATATATGATACCACATTTCTACAGAGGAAAGTCTACAGCACCAAAAAAGGGTACAGCATCCAATGTATTTATTACAAATGTAATGCAGGCAAGCCCCAAAAATTGGACAGTCTGATTGCATGTCCAGGATATTAAAAAACAGGCAAAATTCATTAATAAGTTATTTCAAGATTGGCTATGGTGGGAAAAACCATAGAGAAAATCAAGAAGATGAGTATGACAAAAATCAGAATGAAACCAGAGTTTTAGATCCCAGGGCCAAACTCCAAGAGTTCCACATGACAGGTCCACCCACTAGTCCTTCTGCACCAAATAAAGAGACATAGTGATGGACAGAGAAAGGTTTATTCCATGGCACCTGCAGCCTCAGGAAGACAGCATTTTAGTTCATTGTCAGCTGTCTTCAGGGTACAGACATGAGCTTCAGCATGAAACAGATAAAGAATTAAGAGCAGAGGCAAAAGGTGTACATGGGTCCCAGTCCCAGGCATGTTTAAAGCTGGTCAAAGGTGGCCAGAGTGGCATCAGAGGTGGTCTGATAGTCTGTTGTCTCAGGATTGGCTAGTGGGGACCTTGTCACAGTAAGTCTTTGATGCCTGATTTGTGGTCCAGTTTCCTATTCTTCTTCCTGGCTTCCAAGATGGCCCTAAAGTGATTACAGGAGGGAATTGCTCAGGACAAAGTACACAGATACAAAGTGGAAGTTGGAATGACAAGATGTCCTCCTGCTTTTAATTAATTCCTGAGCCCAAGTAAATAGTTAGGGCTTTGCAGCAAAAGAAGCTCTTAGGCATCTGTTACAAAAATAGCTAAGTAAGGGGAAATAGGTTAATATGGTCCTAATCTTTTATTCCTTAACTTGATAAATGATAAGAGATATCCACTTTATTTTTTACTCTTAGTTCTTCTTGGCAGTACTGCAGTTTAAACACAGGGTCTCTCTCTTGCCAGGCAAGTACCCTAGCATAAGCCATGCTCCAGTCTTATTTTGTTTTTTTGATTTTTTTAGTTTTATTTCTGTATGGATTTATTTTTTATTGTTAGTATAAAGGTGATACACAGAGAGGTCATAATGATATGTCAGCTAATGAAAACATGTGGGACAATGTCACCCTTTTTATTTTGTTTTAATGTACATATCCTTCCCATCCTTATCCTTCCCATCTTCCTCCTGGGTAATTGGAATTATAGGCATGTGCCACCATGCCTGGCTATATCTGCATTTTTAAATGGACACTTGGTTTCTAAAAGAATAGAGAACATAATTCCACCGGAGGCAGCCTCTACAGGAAAGAACTGCATTGCTAGAGAGAAAAAATAAAAGTAGACTTTTATAGCTCAAATGTCTGGGCAGGATACAAGGATTACTAAGCAAAAACAGGTAACTTTTTTTTCAGTTAAACACTAACCCTTTGGGTTGCCACTTGGTAACTCTACTAGGTCACGGGTGGCATCCCTAAAGCAGCTGCCTGACCAGTTTTCAGTATGGAAGGCAGTCCATCATCTCAGAGGATTTCCCTGGAGGGCAAACTCCAGCTCACAAGAGCACAAGTATCTGAAAAGATGCTTTTGCTAGGCCTGTAAATCAACCAAAAGTTCCCCCTGCACCACTTTGGGGCATCCCTGCCCTTTGATCTGAGTTATGCCCTGGTGTAGTCACTTTGCAATCACTTTGAGCTCTGGAAAGAGCAAAATAGACATATTATGACAAGGGCAGACTGTCCCTCAATCAAGCAATGCCATCTTCTTGTCATCTTAAAGGCCCCTCAGACACACCTTGAATGGAATCATGAATGGCTAGATTCAGACTCTACTGAGCAGACTGATTTGGAACAAAACTCTTAGAGGCAGCAGCTGAAATATCCTTTGGAAGCCACAAAGCTGTTAGGAATGGCTGCATTTACCCTTTTGCTCAAAAATACCCCTAATCCGGACTCCAGCCGTAGCAAAGCCTCCTTAAACTGCGACTTGAATCCAACTATTCCAGAAGCAAGTCATCAGGAGATTGAAAACCCACTCAGAGCTGCAAGGACAAAGTATGAAACCAGATAGAGTACAAGGCTTTTCCTAGAAGGCAAAGCATATGCTGTGACTTTAGACTCAAAGTGGCAGCAGATGCCCCAGTCTGTCTATGTTGCTGACCAAATCCTATCATCCCTATTATCATGGTTCCATGAACATCAGGAAGTTGGGAGAAAAGCAGAACTAGGTGTTGTAAATTCCTGTTCTGGATATACAGAGAAACTCTTTTTTTTTTTTTTTTTTTTGGTCGGTTGTGGGGCTTGAACTCCAGGCCTGAGCACTGGCCCTCAGCTCTTCAGCTCATGGCAAGCGCTTTATCACTGAGCCACAGCATCACTTCGGGTTTTCTGGTGTCTGCCTGACACCATACACCAAAGAAATGCAATAGAAACTCTGACTATCTCAGATCTCAGTCCTGCAGCCTTGTTCTCTCCACAAGGTCCACGGCTTCGCTTCTCCTGGCCTGGATGCACAGGGAAAGCTCCAAGGTGTTTTTCTTGAGATTAGCATTTCCAGGGGCTCTGACCTTCCAGCCCAGCCTCTCCTAGCAGCTGCAGCTCACACAGACATTCTATTGTCTCACCCAGAGATCCTGGCAGCATCAGGAGCAAAAGGAGAAAAAGATGAGGCGAGAGGCAGCAGTGAGCTTCGGAATCTGTGCACTGTGCTGGACCTCTCCCTGCTTGAAGGCTTTTCTCCAATGAATCCTCATGGAACACTGCTCTTGTCTCAAGTGAATTCACCTCTCTCAGATTTCCCGATTTTCCCTCCCTCTCTTCCAGACCTCAGGTCTTAGGGTCAGCTACCTTCAGCCTGTGTGAACGCAGTAGCTTTTCCAACCCTGAATTTCAGAAGGAAGACAGAGTTGCAAGTTAGAGTTTCCCAAGTCCCCCTTCTACTTCAGGCCTTAACACTACTCTTTCTGTAATGTGTTGCATTTGCATTTCCAGGGTGACCACCTGCCCACTCCATCACATCCTGTACCAAGCTGCACACACATACCATCTGACTCCCTCTCCTTCCAGTGAGCCTGCCCATTCTTGCCAGAAGAGGTTTCCAAACACCCCATTCATCATGGAGGGGTCTGGGTTTTAGCATCCCAGGAGCTTCATAATGTCTGACATTCCAACACACAGCTGAGCAGAGGGGGGAGGGTCAGAGGATAACTAAGAAGTAGTGACAGGTGGTTGGGAATGGCCTAGGCTTGAACTATACCCTATCCAGCTGACTCCAGAGCGCAGGTGTTCAAAGCTGCTACACAATTTCCCTAGTAATCCTCAGTCTGTGTTTATGCATTTAGCACCTTTCCTGTCCAGAAATAGCATTCAATCAACAGTAATTACTACTGTCCTATATTAATTAGTCACTACTTGAGCAAGCAGGTATTTTGTTTCAACCACAGGAAAGCCACCAAGGGCAAGGGCCATGTCAGATCTTCTGTAGCCTTCCAGTATCCAATAAAGAGCCACACTCACCACCAGTGTGGAGTAAATGCCGGGGGAAAGATCAGTTTCCTACACTGCACAAAAGTAACTTTTGTCCTTCTTAACCCATTCAGTTGGTTGAGAAAACTCAAAATTGGGTCACAGAGAATTTATTCTGCCAGATGCTGTGTTTTCCTTTTAAGAATACCAGGAGCCAGGCACTGGTGGCTCACACTATAATCATAGTCATCAGGAAGGTGAGATCCAATTAATTATCTCAATTCAAAGTCAGCCCAGGCAGGACATTCTTCTCTCCAATTAATCACCAAAAAAAAAAGCTCTAGAAGTAGAGTTGTGGATCAAGTAGAAGAATGCTAGCCTTGAGCTCCAAAAAAGCTCAAGGGCAGCAACCAGGACCCAAATTCAAGACCAGTATCAGCACATACACAGAGAATACCAGAAGGAACACTGGTTATCTATGCCTATAATCCTAGCTACTTAGGAGGCCGAGATCCAGAGTATCTTAGTTTGGAAAATTCCTGGAGACTCAATCTCCAAAACAAGCAAAAAGCAGTACTGGAGGCATAGGTCAAGTGGTAGAATACCAGCTATGAGCAAGGAAGCTGAACAAAAGCTTGAAGTCCTGAATTCAAACCTCAAAACTGGAAGAAAAAAGGCAAGGAAGGAAAGAAGGGAGGAAGAGAGGGAGGGAGAGAAAAGAAAATGGGAATTTCAGTTTGATCTTTCAGCTGTGTGTCCTGTGGATCAGCAACACACTCTTAGAATCCTAGGATTCTAAATCAGGATTGCAGCTTTCAAAACTTGGCTTTAGCCAGGTGCCAGTGGCTCATGCCTGTAATCCTAGCTACTCAGGAGGCTGAGATCTGAGCATCATGGTTCAAAGCCAACCCAGGCAGGAAAGACAATGAGACTCTTATCTCCAATAAACCACCAGAAAACTGGAAGTGGTACTGTGGCTCAAGTGGTAGAGCACTCACCTTGAGCTGAAGAGCTGAGGGGCAGTGCCCAGGCCCAGAGTTCAGGCCCCATGACTGACCAAAAACAAAACAAAAACAAGAAAACAAAACTTGACTTGTCAAATAAATATTATAGAAAGCCAGCATTTTAGACCAAGAAGAAACTGAACTGTTTATCTGATCTTGGAGAAATTAGAATTACAGAGGTAACAGCCAAATTTTCCAAACAGACCAAGTTCAGTTGGCCAAGGTAATGAAGTTTCCTCATCCATAATCTTTAGTAATCAAGTGTTAGCCAATCAGTTATTTTTCTATTGTTCTGTTTCCCTATCCTCAACTTATAGAAACACTGAAATGAACAAATCTGCTTATTTTCTGTTTCTCTCCTTTTCTGTCTATAAAGCCAGCCTCTTCTGCTAAGCTCACTGGAACATTTATTCGATTTTATGAAGTGTTGCCTGATTCTTGAGCCAAAAATTAAGCCAATTAAGATTTTTTTAATCTAATTGCTGTAATTTTGTTCTCTGAGAGCCTCTTCCTAGTGAAGCTGAGTGACTCACTGAATCTCTCTGAACTCGTCTCTCCTCTACAAACAGAGAAACCACAGCCTTAACCTTGCTCTTGACTAGTCCCCATAGGGACAATGTAGCTATAAAGTAGCCTGTACACATAAGGAATATCACCAACAACAAAAGCAATAGAACCTCAGCAGTCAGCTCCATAGTGCCCTCACTGAGATCAGATTTCAGTATCAGGTTGAACCTTGATGGTTAATAGACAAATGGGAATGGCTGCTAATGTTAGATCTAGTTTCTTTTAATTTTTATTTAGAGCCCTAATCTATGACTGAGACGTTGCCTATCCCTTTTTTGTACTGATTCTCTTTGAAATACAGTCATTTTGTCCAGGTACATGCCTAAGTAGCAATCTGCATATTTTATGCTGGGGTAGAAGTGCAGACCACTGCACCCAGCTTGTTCCAGTAAGATGGAGTCTCAGAATTTTCTGTCCATGTTGGCCTGAAAAGGGGATCCTCTCAAACTCAGCCTTCCATGTAGCTGGGATGACAGGCATGTGCCACCATACCCACCTACTGGTAAGGAAGGGGTTTCATATGCTTACATGGGCCAGTTTTGAACTGTGAGCCTCCAAATCTAGCCTCCTAAGTAGCTAGAGCTATAAAGCACTCATCTATTATTCTTGAGTAAAGAATGGATTCCTCTTTGGAGAGTAAACTTTTTTTTTCTTGTACTGTAATACCATTTTGCTATTCCTAAGAATTCAGTAAAATTTTGTGTAATTCTTGGTAATTTTTCTAAAAGCTTCACTCTAAGAAGTTCTGGTAGGTTTTTGTCTGGATGTTTGAGGTTAAATGGCATGAGGAGAGCAACCGTTGCCCAGAGTCGGGGAGAACTAAATAGCATGCAGAACAGAACGGGCAGTAGTTAGACAACAGCTGACCAAGGAATGAGAAACCCAGATAGGTTTCATCTGATTATCAAATACTTGGAGTCTTGGGTATAGATGAGTAATAGAAAACTCAGCACATGGAAGGCCTTGCTTGTGTTCCCATGAATGGCAGCTTATACAACTATGTGTGGTTTGTTTTTTTTTGTGGTTTTGTTTTTGTTCTTTTTTTCTGAGTCCTTACTATACTTCATGCTAAGTGATGCATATAGGCATCTCTCTGGTGTTTCTGAGATAGCTGAGGAGAAGGAGAATTTGGTAAGAAGTAGACTTTCTACATGTCAAAGATGAAAGGAGCTTGACTAATGGTTATTTGGGATTTAAACAAGTTATCCCTAAAGATGGGATAGGTCAGGGCCATGTAAGTTAAAGGACAAATAAGTACAGTCGAAGGTTTTTGTTTCATAGGCATTTATGTTCACCCTCTTCCTTCTGGCCCCACAGTTTCTGAGGAGAAATGTGCTGTGAAAATTGTTGAGATCCCTTGAACATGATGAGCAGTTTATCTCTTGCTGCTTCCAAGATTCTTCATTTCCCACAGTTTCATCACAACATGTCTGCATGTATTCTGGATTTATCTTAGTTGGAGTTCATTTGAGCTTCTTAGATGTGTAGGTTATTTTCATCAAATTTGAAATGTTTCTATTGTTTCTTCAAATATTCTTCTGACCCTTTCTTCTCCTGCTAGAATTCCCAACTATGTATTTGTTTTTGCTTTTGTAAGTCATAGGGCTTGAACTCTGGACTTGGGTGCTGTCCCTGTGCTCTTCAGCTCAAGGTGAGCGCTCTACCAAGTGAGCCACAGCACCACTTCCCATTTTCTAGTGGTTCTTATTGGAGATAAGAACCTCACAGAGTTTCTTGCCTGGGCTGGCTTTGAACCACGATCCTCAGATCTCAGCTTCCTGAGTAGCTAGGATTATAGGCGTGAGCCACCAGTGCCAGGCTCCAACTGTGTATATGTTGATTTATTAGAAGCTTTGTCCATTTTTGCTTTCTGATCCTCAGGCTGGATTACCTCAACCTCACTATCATCGAGCTTGCCAATTCATTTATCTGCCTGCTCAAATCTGCACTTGTGCAGATTTGAAATTTTTCATTTCAGTTATTGAATTTTTCAACTCTAGTATATCTAGTTTTTGCTTTGTTTTGTTTTGTTTTTGTGCCAGTACTGGGGCGTGAATTCAGGGCCTTGACCATGTATGGCTGGCCCTCTATATTTGAGCCATGCCTCTATTTCTGGCTTTTTGTTGGTTAACTGAAGACAAGAGTTGCTCAGAGTTGTCTGCCTGGGCTAGCTTCAAACACAGATCCTCTAATCAGACTCCTGATACTTGAGGATTATAGGCCTCTTGCACTCAGTTTTTTTTTTTACTTGTTGATAATCTCTATTTGTGAGGCACATCAAATTTTCAAGTTCTTTTAGCTCTTTAGACATATTTGAAATAGGTTATTTAAAGTCCTTTTCTATAAAGTGCAACATCTGGGCTTCTCAGACAGTTGTGTTTTTTTTGTTTTTTTGTCGATTATGGGGGTTGAACTCTGGGCCTGGATGCTGTTCCTCAGATCTTCAGCTAAAGGACAGCATTCAGAGACAGTTTTGACTGCTTTTTTGTTTCTTTTTCTTTTTCTTGAGTGTGTGCCAATCCTAGGGTTTGAACTCAGAGCACTGGGTACTGCCTGGGCACTGTCCCTGATCTTTATTGCTCATAGCAAGTGCTTTACCACTTGGGCCACAGTTCCACTTCTGGCTTTCATGGGGAGAGGGTGCTTAATTGGAGATAAGCATCTCACAGGGTTGGGGGGCATGGCTCAGGTGGTAGAGTGCCAGCCAATGAGAAAAAATGAGTATCAGCCAGTTTGAGTCCTAGTCACAGATCAAAAATAAATAAACAAATAACCAATTCTTAGTAGGGCCTGGGGGACTCGTGCCTGTTATCCCATCTACTCAGGAGGCTAAGACCTGAGGATATGGTTCTTAGCCAGCCCAGCCAGAAGGTTGGCGAGACTCTTATCTCCGATGAACCACCGAAGAGCCAAAAGTAGAGCTGTAGCTCAAGTGATAGGACACTAGTCTTTTTTTTTGGTTGGTTGTGGGGCTTGAACTCTGGGCTTGGGCGCTGTCCCTGCATTCTTCAGCTCAAGGTGAGCACTCTGCCACTTGAGCCACAGTACCACTTCCAGTTTTCTAGTGGTTTATTGGAGATAAGAGTCTCATGGACTTTCCTGCCCAAGCTGGCTTTGAACCGCGATCCTCAGATCTCAGCCTCCTGAGTAGCTAAGATTACAGGCGTGAGCCATCGGTGCCTGGCAGGACACTAGTCTTGAGCAAAAATCTCAGGGATGCGTCCAGGCTGAGTTCAAGCTCAGAAAAAGTCTCATGTACTTTCCTGACTGGGATGACTTTGAATCACAATCCTTAGATCTCAGCCTCCTAAGTAGCCAAGATAATAGGCAGGAGCCACTGATACCTGACTTGTTCATAATTTTTGCTGAAAACAAAATTAATAGCTTTTTATCCATTTTTCTTGACTAAATGTGCTTTAGATTACTGTTGAGCTTTTGGTTGATTTACAGATTTCTAAAAAATAAAAAAACACCTGTTTAAACTTTTTTTTTACCAGTTCTCTTATTATTTCTATGAAGAAATAGTTTTTTTAGGTTGGTTTGTTTTTGTGCCACACTTAGGGTTTAAACTCAAGGCCTGGGAGCTGTCCCTGAGATTTGTTTGTTTGTTTGTTTAACGTTAGTGCGCTCTATCATTTGACCACAACTCCATTTCCAGGTTTTTGGTGGCAAACTGAAGGTAAGTCTCATGAACTTTACTGCCCAAGCTGGCTTCAAATCAAACTCATCAGATCTCAGCCTCCTGAATAGCTAGAATTACAGACACGAGCCCTGGACTCCCAGCTAGAACAGCCTTTAACAAGTCCTTACACTTCTAGCCGAGCACCAGGGGCTCACACCTGTAATCCTGTTTACTCAGGAGGCTGAGATCTGTGGATCACGGTTCAAAGACAGCCCAGGCAGGAAACTCCATGAGACTCTTATCTCCAATAAACCACTAGAAAACCAGAAGTGGTGCTGTGGCTCAAGTGGTAGAGCGCTTGCCTTGAGCTAAAGAGCACAGGGAAATTGCCCAGGCCTAGAGTTCAAGCCCCATGACCGACAAAAAAAAAAGTCCTTACACTTCTATTCTTCAGGAAGCTATATCTCATATGGCATTTAGGAAGATTTTTGTCCTCAAAAAAAATCTCTTTGAGTCAGGTGTTACTCTTCAAAAATAATCTGAGCCAGGTGCTTAGTGGTTCATGTCTATAATTCTAGCTACTCAGAAGCCAAGATCTGAGGATTGTGGTTTAAAGCCAGCCCAGTCAGGAAATCCCATGAGATCCTTATTTCCAATTAACTACCAAAAAGAACTAGAAATGAAGCTGTGGCTCAAGTGGTAGAGCAGTTGTCTTGAGCAAAAAAAGCTCAGGGACAGTGCCCAGGCCCTGAATTCAAGCCCCCACCTCACCATCATCATCACTATTTCTTTGAGTAGAAGAGTAAAATAGTAGAACATTTTACCTAAAGCCCCAAATAGTGTTATGAGTTAGATACACCTTTCCCTATTAAAAAATAGTTTTTCAGTTGATTATTTACAACTAAAAATTAGAATGGGAAGATGTGCATGGTGGCGCAGACCTGTAGTCTCAGCACCTGGGAGGCTGGAGGAACAGGAGTTATAGGCTGACCTGAGCTACACAGTGAGGCCCTGTCTCCATTAAAACAAAACAAAAACACATGGGCTGGGGATATAGCTTATTGGTAGGGCATTTGCCTCAGATAAGTGAAGCCCTGGGTTCAATCCTCAGCACAAAATTCAACTAAAATATACTACAAAGGAAAGGTTACACACATGCAGAAAAAAATGTTTGGTTTAGCATTAAAAAGTAACCAAAAATGAGATGCTATTCATTCTTTTTTATATCATGGATCTTTTTCTGGGTGTTAAGCACGGAGTGACAGTTTGATTGGGATACAACAGCTATTTTTAAAGACTGTCATATGACACTGAATAGATCACATGTGTAGCAAACTTACCCTATGTACATTTTAGTGATTTCCCATTTTCTGCCATAATAATGCTGATGTGAACAATCTCATATGTGTGCCTATCCTGTTTTACTTCCAGAACTGGAATTAGGTCAAATGCTCTTCACTTTTATGTTCATCTCTGCACTTTGTACTACTTAACATCCTAGCCTGGAGGACAAAGAGAGTTGGTTTTCAGTGACATCACTACCACCATTCAATATTAGTCATCTCTGAGTACATGAGAGAGGTTCATTCTAGGACATACAACCCCTCGCAGATGTCAAAATCTGTAGATGGTGGGCTGGGAAGGTGGCTCAGTGGTAGAGTGCTTGCCTTGCATGCCTGAGGTCCTGGGTTCGATTCCTCAGCACCACATAAGCAAAAAGAAAAAAGCCGGAAGTGGCGCTGTGGCTCAAGTGGTAGAGCGCTAGCCTTGAGCTGAAGAGCTGAGGGACTGTGCCCAGGCCCAGAGTTCAGGCCCCACGACCGGACCCAAAAAAAAAAAAAAACTCCAAGACAAAATCTGTAGATGGTGAAGTCCTTATATAAAATGGGAGATGTATAACATCCTCCTGTATACTTTAAATTACCTCGAGGTTACTTATAATGCCTAATACAATCTAAGTTCTATATAGTTGGTATACTGTATTGGTTAAGAGAATAATGACAAGGAGAACAGGTCCTAATGGATCTGAATCCACAGGTGTAGATGCCAGATAGTACATTACTTACAGTGACCCTTCATGACTCGAAGAAGGAATGAACACAAAACCATGGGTGAAGAGTGTTGTTATTTTTGTTTTTGGTGCTGGTACCAGGGCTCAGTTTAAGCTCTCACTTGGCTTTTTCCACTTATGGCTGGCATTCTACTACTTGAGCCATGCCTCCACTTCTACATTTTGCTGGTTAAATGGAAATAAAATGAGATTAATGGGAGTTACAGTAGGAAATTAACAATAATAAAACAGTTTTAACAATGTATTACTACAAAAGTAATGTTAATCCAGATGCTACTGGCTCACACGTGTAATCCTAGCTACTCTGGAGGCTGAGATCTAAGGATTGTGGTTCAGTGCCAGCTCAGGCAGGTATGTCCATGAGACCCTTATCTCCAAATTACCACCAGAAAATCGCAAGTGGAGTTGTGGTTCAAAATGGTAGAATGCTAACCTTGAGCAAAACAGCTCAGGGACTGTGCTCAGGCCCTGAGTTTAAGCCCTACAACCGACAAAATAAAATAATAATAATAATAATAATAATGTGCATATGATCAATCTCTCTTTCTCTCTCTGAAAATAATTTATTTTATTTATTTTATTTTTTATTTTTTGGGTCCGGTCCTGGGGCTTGAACTCTGGGCCTGGGCACTGTCCCTCAGCTCTTCAGCTCAAGGCTAGCACTCTACCACTTGAACCACAGCGCCACTTCCAGCTTTTTTCTTTTTGGTTATGTGGTGCTGAGGAATCGAACCCAGGGCCTCAGTCATGCAAGGCAAGTGCTCTACCACTGAACCACCTTCCCAGCCCTGTACTCTTTTTTTTCTTCTGGTGGCATTAGGATTTAAACACAGGGCATCACATTGGCTAAGCAGGTACTCTACCTCTGAGCCATGCTTCAGGCTCACTATTGTTCTTGTAATGATGAGAATGACAGACTGTCTATGTGATGAGATGAAGGTAGGTAGACGGCACAGGCCTTGTGATGTAATGTTAGGCTACTGCATGTGGGTTGCTTGAACATTTCACTGTAATCCTGGCCCAACTGATTAGATAACCAAGATTGTTACTAAGTGATAACTGGGCAGATAATATATACAGTATAGATTTGTTGGGCAAAGATAATTCATGTCCTGGGCACTTAATTTCATCACGATATTCAGAATGTTGTATTTTAAAACTAATGAAAGCTGAGCACTAGTGGCTCACACCTGTAATTCTAGAGACTTAGGAGGCCGAGGGATGAAAGTCCATGAGAAACTTATCTCCAATTAACCACCAAAAAACCAACTGGAAGTGGAGCTGTGGCTCAAAGTGGTAGAGTGCTAGCCTTGAGCAAAAAATCTCACGGATAATGCCCAGGGCCTGAGTTCAAGCCCCATGGCCAGAAAAAAAAAATATGTCATGATAGTGATTTGACAATGATTTCTTAGATATGACACCAAAGGCACAGGCAATAAAAGAAAAGATAGACAAACTAGATTTCATAATAGTTTTAATTTTTTAGCTTTAAATTTTTGTTCATCAAGGGAAACTATTTACCAGATAAAAAGCAGTCTACACAATAGGAAAAAATATTTACAAATCATACATATCACAAGAGAGTAATAACTAGAATAAATTGAGAACTCCTACAACTGCACAACAAAAATCCCTAAACAACCCAATTCAAAATGAGCAAAGTATTTAAACGGACATTTCTCCAAAGATAAACAATAAGAACATAAAAAGATGCTCATTAATTGTTAAGGAAGTACAAACCCAAACTACACTGATACCACCACCTCTCATTCATGAAGATGGCTACTATCATACAAGCAGAAAAGCTGGTCAGGAGGCTGAGATCTGAGGATCATGATTCAAAGCCATCCCAGGCAGGAAACTCTATGAGACTCTTCTGTCCAATTAACTATCCAAAACAAGCCAGAAGTGGAGCTGTAGTTCAAGTGGTAGAGTACTATACTTGAGCAAAACAACAAAAACAAACAAAAAACCCAGGTATAGTGCCCAGACCCTGAGTTCAAGCCCCCGGACCAGCATGCACGCCCATATACACACACACACACAGAGGCAGAAAATAGGGGGAGAGGGGATAAATTTCATCAGGATACTTTATACATACATAGACATGTCACAATAAAATACAACTAATATGTGCTAATAAAAAATGAAAAAGCAAAGATTAGAGGCTGGTGCCTGTAAATCCTAGCTACTCAGAAAGCTGAGAGCTGAGGAGTGAGGTTCAAAGCCCGCCTGGTCAGGAAAACTTTTTTTTTTGGTTGGTTGTAGGACTTGAACTCTGGGCCTGGATGCCGTCCCTCCCCTCTTCAGCTCAAGGCGAGCACTCTTACCACCTGAGCCACAGCACCACTTCCAGCTCTCTGGTAGTTTATTGGAGATAAGAGTATCACTGACTTTCCTGCCCGGGCTGGCTTTGAACCTCAATCCTCAGCCTCCTGAGTACCTTGGATTACAGGCGTGAGCCACCGGCGCCCAGTCTGTGAGACTCTCATCTCCAATTAATCACCAGAAAACCAGAAGTGGCGCTGTGGCTCAAAGTAGTAGAGCACTTGAGCAAAATCTCAGGGATAGGGGCTGGGAAGGTGGCTCAGTGGTAGAGCGCTTGCCTTGCATGCCTGAGGCCCTGGGTTCGATTCCTCAGCACCACATAACCAAAAAGAAAAAAGCCAGAAGTGGTGCTGTGGCTCAAGTGATAGATCGCTAGCCTTGAGCTGAAGAGCTGAGGGACAGCACCCAGGCCCAGAGTTCAAGTCCCATGACCAGACCCCCCCCCAAAAAAAAATCTCAGGGGCTGGGCACTGTCCAGAAAGAAAGAAGAGAGAAAGAGGAAAGGAAAGAAAGAAAGAGAGAGGGGCTGGGAAGGTGGCTCAGTGGTAGAGCGCTTGCCTTGCATGCCTGAGGCCCTGGGTTCGATTCCTCAGCACCACATAACCAAAAAGAAAAAAGCTGGAAGTGGTGCTGTGGCTCAAGTGGTAGAGCGCTAGCCTTGAGCTGAAGAGCTGAGGGACAGCGCCCAGGCCCAGAGTTCAGGCCCCACGACCAGACCCAAAAAAAAGAAGGAGAGAAAGAGAAGAGGGAGGGAAGGAAGGAAGGAAGGGGAGAGAAAAAGAAGGAAAAGAGACAACAAAAGCAAAGAGCAGGTGGCTCACACCTATAATCATAGCTACTCAAGAAGCTGTGATTTGAGAATCATAGTTGGGGCATCTGGGCAGACAAATCGCTGAGACTTAAGCAGACCATGGTTCAAGTGATAAAGAGTAGGAATTCAAGACCCTGAATCTAAGCCCCAGTACTGGCAAAATAAATTAATAAATTAACTAATTACTTTTTAAAGCAGAAAATAACAAGTGTTGGACAGGATATATAGAGAAACTGAAATCTTTGCATATTGCTAATGGTGATGTAAAATGATGCAGCTGCAATGGAAAACAATACAGTGGCTCCTCAAAATAATTAAAATAGTGCCACATGCTACAGCTCTGGGTACAGATCCAAAGGAAGTAAAAGCAGAGTACGGAAGACACAGTTAAACACCTACATTCATAGCAGCATTATTCACAATAGCTAAAACATAGAAACAAGTGTCCAAAGAAGGAAATTCTGGAATACATTTATAGCATGATGAACCTTGAGGACATTATTCTGAGTGAAATAAGTCAGTTGCAAAAAGATACTTCATGCCTCCATTTACATGGGGGATCTAGAGCAGTCAAAAGCACAGACAAAAAGTGGAAGGGTGGTGGCTAGAGGCTGAGGTAAGCAGGAAATGAGGAATTATTTTAATGGCTATAGTCTTGCAAGATGAAAAGAGTTTTGGAAATAGATGGGGGGTGATGATTGTACAACATGAATGTACTCAAGACACAGAATTGTACACTTAAAAGTTAGGGGCTGGGAAGGTGGCTCAGTGGTAGAGTGCTTGCCTTGCATGCCTGAGGCCCTGGGTTCAATTTCTCAGCACCACATAAGCAAAAAGAAAAAAGCTGGAAGTGGCACTGTGGCTCAAGTGGTAGAGCGCTTGCCTTGAGCTGAAGAGCTGAGGGACAGCGCTCAGGCCCCACGACCAGACCCCCCCCCCAAAAAAAAGTGATACAATGGTTAGCTGGGCGCTGGTGGCTCAAGCCTGTAATCTTAGCTACTCAGGAGGCTGAGATCTGAGGATCTCAGTGTAGGAAAGTCCATGAGACTCTTATCTCCAATAAACCACTAGAAAACCGAAAGTGGCGCTGTGGCTCAAGTGGTAGAGCACTTGCCTTGAGCTGAAGAGCTGAGGGACAGCACCCAAGCCCAGAGTTCAGGCCCCACGACCGGACCCAAAAAATAATAAGAGTCTCCCAGAGCTGGGAATGTGGCTTAGCATTAGAGTGCTTTCCTAGCATGTATGAAGCCCTGGGTTCAATTCTTCAGTACCACATAAACAGAATAAACCGGAAGTGGTGCTATGGCTGAAGTGGCAGAGTGCTAGCTTTGAGCAACGAAGCCCAGGGACAGTGCTCAGGCCCTGAGTTCAAGCCCCTGGACTGATGGGAAAAAAATAGTCTCCCAGACTTTTCTGCCCATGCTGGCTTTGAAACATGATCTTCAGATCTCAGCCTCCTGAGTACCTGTAATCACAGGCATGAGCCACTGGTGCCCAGCTACAATGGTAGATTTTATATGTATGATATAGTCTGAATGTTGGTATGCTCCAGAATTCAGATATTGAAATCAAGCACCAAAGGGGAGAGCATCCAGCTGAAACCTTTAGGGAGTGATGAATGAAACTAATGCCCATATAAAAGAGAGTGAAAAGAGCTGCATTGAACTGGCTGTCAAGGGAGAACACAGTAAGTAGGTACTTCCTATGAGCAGCAAGCTATCACTAGACATTGAATCTGCCATGCTTTAATCTTAAGTATGCCAGCCTCCAAAAGTGTAAGGAATAAATTTATGTTGTTTGGTAATTATGCAGTCTATGATTTTTTTTTTTTTGGTCAGTCGTGGGGCTTGAACTCGGCCTGGGTGCTGTCCCTCAGCTCTTCAGCTCAAGGTGAGCACTCTACCACTTGAGCTACTGCGCCATTTCCGGTTTTTCGTGGTTTATTGGAGATAAGAGTTTCCTGGACTTTCTTGCCCAGGCTGGCTTAGAACCGAGATCTTCAGATCTCAGCCTCCTGAGTAGCTAGGATTACAGGCGTGAGCCACTGGCGCCCAGCTTGAAATTTTTCTTCTTTTTGGGGGGGCGCCTGTTGTGGGGCCTGAACTCTGGGCCTGGGCGCTGTCCCTCAGCTCTTCAGCTCAAGGCTAATGCTCTACCACTTGAGCCACCACGCCACTTCCAGCTTTTTTCTTTTTGCTTATGTGGTGCTGAGGAATCAAACCCAAGGGTCTCAGGCATGCAAGGCAAAGGCAAACACTCTACCACTGAGCCACCTTCCCTGCCCTGAAATTTTTCTTAGACAACCAAAATGGACTAAGAATTTTTACCACAATTTATGAAAAAATAAAAAAGAAAGAAAATAGAAGGGGTACTGCTGCAGAGCAAGAATCGAAGGTAAAATCCTGCCTCTCTCCCACACTCAAAGGTCCTCTTCTTGGAACATTACAGAGCTCCACACCTACCCACATAAGGCTACTGGTCACCAGACATCAAGGGAGAGGTCAGGCTGCAGAAGTAACTTCCAGGGCAGCCCACTCATCACACACAGACTTCCTGGGGCCCACCCAGTGACCATGACAGAAAGGCAACTCCACATCTGTTCATCAGCTAAGATCCAATCGCTAACAAGAATTTGCTGGCAATGGCCCCTTCAAAGACACTGAGGGTTGGGGATAGGTCAATGGCAATGGCCCCTTCAAAGACACTGAGGGTTGGGGATAGGTCAAGTTCTCATCATTCCTGAGGGATGAACTGAAGAGCAAGAGGAAGAGCATATAATAGTTCCAGTTGCCAGAATTTCTTGGTAACCAACTCTCAATGAAGCAAGAATGTTAAAGTTCTAACCCTCCTCCCGCCCCCACCCCACACACACTTTTTCCTATCTTGAACTCAAGGTCTCTTACTTGGTGGGTAGGTGACCTACCACTTAAGCTACCAGCTCTTTTTTGCAGTGTTTATTTATTTATTTTTGTGTCATGGGGCCAGAGCTCTGGGCCTGGGCACTGTCCCTGAGCTCTTCAGCTCAAGGCTAACGCTCTACCACTTGAGCCACAAGGCCTCTTCCAGCTTTTTCTGCTTACGTGGTACTGAGGAATTGAACCCAGGGCGTCATGAATACAAGGCAAGCACTGAGCCACCTTCCTGGCCCCTGCAGTGATTATTTTTCAGATAGAGTCTCACTTTTTGCCCAGGACTATGCCTGTTCCACAGTCTTTTATGTGTGCCCATCCTGGGGCTTGAACTCAGGACCTGGGCACTGTCTCTGAGCTTTTTTTTTTTTTTTTTTTGCCAAGGCTAGTGTTCTACCACTTGAGACATAGCTCAACTTCTGGGGGTTTTTTGTTTGTTTATTTTTTAGCAGTTTATTGGAGACACGAATCTCACAGACTTTCCTGCCCCAGCTGGCTTTGAACCGTGCTTCTCAGATCTCAGCCTCCTGAGCAGCTAAGACTAAACACACGAGCTCCTGGCATCCAGCAATCCTCCTATTTTATGCCCCCTTCCCGCTAGGATGACAGGCACACACCATTATGACTAGTTACTGGTTGAGCAGAAGGAAGGGAAAAATCTCACAAACATTTTGTTGAGGCTGGCTTTGAACTATGATCTTTGGTCTCAGTCTCTCAAGCAGAAAGGTTAAAGGCATGAACCACAAGTATCTAGTTCCTTTTCCCTTTTTGTTTTAAGCCAGTCCTGTTCTTGAATTCTGGGCCTGGGTACTGTTCCTAGGCTTCTTTTGCTCAAGACTAGTGCTCTAGGGGCTGGGAGGTGGCTTAGTGGTAGAGTACTCACCTAGGCTTGCATGAAGCTCTGAGTTCAATTCCTCAGTCCCACATACACAGAAAAAGCCAGAAGTGGCACTGTGGCTTAAGTGGTAGAGTGCTAGCCTTGAGCAAAAGAAGCTCAGAGACAGTGCCCAGGCCCTGAGTTCAAGTCCCAGGACTGGCCAAAAAAAAAAAAAAGACTAGTGCTCTACCACTTGAGTCAAGTGGCACTTCCGGCTTTTCCTGGGTAGTATATTAGAGATAAGAGTCTCACAGACTTTCCTGCCCAGGCTGGCTTCAAACCACGGTCCTCAGATCTCAGCCTCCTGAGTAGCTAGGACTTTTCCCTTTTAAAAAAAATAAAAAAAGATTTAAGAAACCAGGAAACTGAAAGATCTTTGCTTGGAAGACTGGGATTCAAATTCTATCACTGCCTGATCACTGACATGATTTTACAACTAATCTTTGGTCAAACAAAGAATCAAAAGATATACAGAACCCTATTTTTATGTTTGAATTCTATTTTGTGGGCATAGTATGTAGAAATGAAGCTGTAGATAGATTAATTGAACCCACTCCAATAGTTTACTATCTGTAGGAGAATAGTAGTTCACCAGAAGATACTTCTATCTAGGGCATATGGCCGTAGGACTGACCATCTCCATATGGAGACAGATGGCAATAGATCGGGAATTTAAGTGCAAAGATCTAGTTTTATTGAGGCCAGGGGTTCCTTGGATTACTTCATCCAATTGAGAAAGAAATACCAAAAATTGCTTAGGAAAGAAATAATATGAGATCATGTAATTCTTTTCTTATTAAGTTTTTTAATCCCAGAAAGATATAGGATCATGCAGAGCTACACTAAAGAAAATTAAAACAGTAGATTTATGATTATAATTATAAATCTGTGAACCAGGTACTAGTGGCTCCCACCTGTAATCCTAGCTACTCAGGAGGCTGAGATCTGAGGATTACGGTTCAAAGCCAGCACAGGCAGGAAAGTCCATGAGACTTTTTTTTTTTTTTTGCCGGTCATGGGGCTTGAACTCTGGGCCTGGGCACTGTCCCTCAGCTCTTCAGCTCAAGGCGAGCGCTCTACCACTTGAGCCACAGTGCCACTTCCGGTTTTCTGGTGGTTTATTGGAGATAGGAGTCTCATAGTCTCTCCTGCCTGGGCTGGCTTTGAACTGCGATCCTCAGATCTCAGCGTCCTGAGTAGCTAGGATTACAGGCGTGAGCCTGGCAGTCCGTGAGACTTTTATCTCCAATGAACCACTAGAAAACTGGAAGTGATGCTATGGCTCAAAATGGTAGACTGCTAGCCTTGATCAAAAAAAGCTGAGCCAGAACTCAATATGCTGAGTTCAAGCCCCAGTACTGGGAGAAAAAAAAAATCTGTAGTTGAATATTGTGGCTTACTCTTGAAATCCTAGATACTTAGAAAGTGGTTCCCAGCCAGCCTGAGCAATGAATTCCTAAAACCCCATCTCTTTTTTTTTCTTCTTTTGTGAAATTTGATCTTAATCAATAAAAACTTGGATATGGTGACACACATAACCTATCATCCCAACTATGCAATAGGAGAAATCATGGCCCAAATCCAAATAACTAAAGCAGCTGGGCACCAATAGCTCACCCTATAATTCTAGCTATTGAAGAGGCTGACATCTAAAAGATCATGGTTCCAAGCTAGCCCAGACACAAAAGCACATGAGACTATCTTCAAAATAGGACAGAGCTTGGTTAGAGGAAGGCCTGGCTCAAAGTAGTACAGTACCAGCCAAGAAAGCAAGATGAACAGGCAAGGCACAGAGTTCAAACCCCAGTATCAGCAAAGAAAGGAGGAAGGAAGGAAGGAAGGAAGGAAGGAAGGAAGGAAGGAAGGAAGGAAGGAAGGAA